>NW_004949131.1:1332112-1345053 GCF_000317375.1 Microtus ochrogaster
CTGGAGGCATTACCATCCCTGACTTCAAACTCTATTACAGAGCTACAGTATTGAAAACAGCTTGGTATTGGCATAAAAACAGAGAAGTCGATCAATGGAATCGAATAGAAGACCTGGACTTTAACCCACAAACCTATGAACACCTGATTTTTGATAAAGGAGCTAAAAGTATACATTGGGAAAAAGAGAGCATCTTCAACAAATTGTGCTGGCATAACTGGATGTCAATCTGTAGAAGAATGAAAATAGATCCATATCTATCACCATGCACAAAACTCAAGTCTAAATGGATTAAAGATCTCTTATTAACTCTTATATCTTACATTAACCCATAATTCTTGTCTGTGTTATCCATGTGGTTTGGTACCTCTTATCCGTGATTCATTCTTATCTTACTTCCTCTGTGTCTGGGTGACAACTGCAGACTGAGCCTTTCCTCTTCCCAGAATTCTCCTATTCTTGTTTCCCCACCTATACTTCCTACCTGGCTACTGACCAATCAGCATTTTATTAAACCAATACAGGTGACAAGGATACAAGACCGTTGTCCCACAATAACCTCATAAATGGGAGATGTTATGATTTCAGTTAAATCTGTCCCCCACAGATTCATGTATTCGAACACTTGTTCTTCAACTGACCATGTTGTTTTGGGAGGTTGTACATTAGGAGGCGGATTCTAGCTGGAGGAAGTGGGATGCTGAGTGGTGGGACTTAAGGGGGTAGAGTCAGGCCTTGTTTTCTGTCAATTCTCTACTTTCTGATTCATGGGTGTCTGAATAAGTGGCTCCTCCAAGCTCCTGCCACCGTGGAGTGGCTCACTGCCATGCCTTCTACACCATGATAGACTATGTTTCCTCAAATTGGGGTCTAAATATGCTTATTAAGTATTTAATCAGAATAATGAAAAGAATAATTAATACATGAGGTGGATTCTGTACCATTGAGCTACATTCTCAGTTCCCTCTGTCTTTAACATCACCATTCTGCTCTTGGAGAGATTGTGAATTTAAGTTCTTTAGTGATATTATTTATCTCTAATTTTCTTCATTAATTTATGTTCCATTTACATGGCTTTCTTATTACATTAGGATGGGTTCATGAATTAGAGTGCAATTTGGTTCATTTTCTTTCTTCTATGAGTTGCAAAATGAAAAAAATAGTTAATTTCATTCTGAACTTGAAACCCTTTCTCTTTGCCCTTCATGTCTTGCGTTCTTCAAATTGCTCTCTGCCCCTCTTCCAGATTCCGGTAATGAGAGCACCCCTCCAACTCATGTGAAATTCTCCATCTCTAGCCCGAATTCCCCCAAATTTCCAGAGAAAAAACTCGTGTGTGTGTGATTGACAGTACCTCTGAGTCCATACAGATAAAGAGAATTAATGCCTCTTTATGGTAGGGAAGAGTGAAGCATGTTCAAAGATATGACAGCAACTGGACTAAGCCTTGAGATGAGTAAGCACAAGCCAGAATCTAGTAGCACGAACTAGTGGGTGATGTGGGAAGTCCTTCTGTATATGTGTTGCTTTTATTGGTTAATGAATAAAGCTGCTTTGGCCTACAGCAGGGCAGGAGGGAGTAAGGCAGGGATTCTAAGCAGGTAGAGGAGGAAAGAAAGCAGAGTCAGGGAGACTCCATGTAGCCACCAAAGGAGACAGATGCCCGGGAACCTTACCAATAAACCACGAGCCTTGCAGTAAAATAAAGGAAATGGGTAATTTAAGATATAAGAGTTAACTAGCAATATGCTTAAGTGATTGGCTAAGCAGTATTTTAATTAATACAGTTTCTGTGTGATTATTTTAGGTCTGGGTGGCCGGGAAACGAACAAGCAGCCTCCGCCCACCAGTGGGATTTCATTAGGAAATGTGGCCAGCACCCATAAGATCTGGATGTGAAACTCACACTGGAGCTAGCTAGCTGTGCAGCCTTTGCCAGGCTACAATCCATGGGGCTCAGTTTATGAAAAAAACAGATGATGATATGGGTGCTTAATGTGTTGGATTGTCTTGAGAGGCCACCATGATGATGTCGTCAAGTCCCTAGCCCCAGTATGTTGTTTCACTTTTCTGTCCACACCCACCAACCTCCCTTCCAGGAAAAGTCATAGCTGCTTTTCAGCCGAGTGATAAACTGGAAGACATTCATCTCAGCTGCTGCTAATGCCCATATGCTCTCCTTTCGTCTCTTGGCATTTTGAAATGAGTGCTCCATAATGTTCTCTCGTGGTGAACACATTACTTTGTCTCCTTTAGCTAACATCGAGCCTTCTACTCTGACCAAATAAAGGAAACCAGAAAAGAGCCTTGTTTGCCTAAAACCATTAATACAAAGTTGTCCGCGTAACGTTCTGAGGACATATCAATTAGAAATAATATTTGGTGTTAAGGAAGAAAAAGCTGAGAATAATGGCTTGAGTCAATGGATGGCTTTCTTTTTCTCATAACAAACAAACCTGGAGATAATGGTTGTCTTCCGGGTATCAAAAGCCCAAGCTCCTTTTATCTTTCTGCTCAGCCCGCCTTAGCAAATGCTACTCTGTGGCCTTATAGTGTCGGACCCGCTTCACTCTGGGTAGAAGCAAGAGAGGGGCCAAGGTGGGAAATACATGCTGCAGTGGCCTCAGTCACCCCACTCCCTTCTGCAATGCTCCTGAACAGCCAGCAGCAGCGGAACCTCCCACAGTGCTGGCAGGCTTCTGTGTGGACTCTTCAAGATGTTAGCTACTAGCCACCCAGGACTTCCTGCCTTTCAGTATGGGCTAGGAAAACTGCAGAAACACATTTTTAATTCTACTTAATGAACACAAATGTATTAGATCTGAGTCACGTGACTAACCAACCCAGAAGCAAGGCTGGAAATCATAGACTCAGGGGCTGGGAACACTGATCTCTTTCAGAAAATTGTGCTTTTCTTCATAAAACAAAACAAAACAAACAAACAAACAACAACAACAAAAGAGATAGTAATAGAGGCAGGGAAACAGCAGTATGTACAAGGGGCTAGATGCATGTGAATGTTCCTTCAACCCAAAGGAATGAGGTCCCAAGGGCTTATTGCAGACATGTGATAGGAGATTTGTGCCTGGGAAGCAGGGTCCTAAGTTTTGGAGTCCATTCAAGAACCTTCTGTCTACAATGTGGAAACTGAGGTTCAGAAAAGTGAATGAATTTTTCTTCATAGATGATGGGATGACCTGCCATGAATAACAGGCTCAATTAGCATTTATCCAAACACCATCGCAGGAAACCGGAAAGCCTCAGGGAGAAAATGCCCTGTGCTCATCGCTTTTAAAATTTAGGGAGGAAAAGCTAGAGAGATTTTGATGCCACCTATTGGCAGACAAATGTATCAGGTTCCCCTCCATAGAGTGACTTGTTATCGAGTATTAGAGGCATTGACAGGTCATACTGGGTCCTTGGAACCTCTGCCTTGGTTTGAAACATGTGATTCAGAATTCATTTGGGACACGAATTCTACCTTGACTCTTTGCGTCTTAGAAAGGCTTCCCTGGAAAAGTCCTTTCTGCTTTCCAGCAACACCATCCACTTCAGCAGCGCATGGAAATATAAAAGGAAAGCTTATCCCAAGTTCTCAAAATTCCATGAAGTAGAAAAATAAAAAAGACACACCTTAGGGCTATAAATAACCCTGGGGTGAGATTCAAGACTTTGCTTTGATCCACAGTCTCAAAAATAAATCCTGTTATTTACAGCCATCGCCTTGACTGGTTGAGTGTGTAACCATCCTACAGCTCAAAAGAAAGAAAACAGAAACTCCATTTCAAAACAAAATGCTCACCCTGACTCACTCAGGGAAGGAGCGAAGGTTTCTGATGCAGGGCAGCGACTCTCAGTCTGCTTTTCCCCTTCATCATCTGCCCCCCCTTAAAAATGCTCTCCACCGTACTGGGAAGAGTTCACATCCCTTCCCTCTTGTTCCCTGGCTCCCTTCCAGCCTTTGACTTGTCATCCTGATGGGTGAGATGCCTTTCATACTGGCACAGGACACAGAGCGGATGCCTCCCCTTATGTTATCAAACGGATCCAGCGAGTGAAGCCACCCAGAACTGAAGCCCTCCTTTCAGCTTGGGGACGCTGGTGCCACTGAGTTCAGCAGCTTGGCTTTAGATAACCTTAACCATGGCTGTAGAACCCAGCAACACAGAATCCATGAAAAGGAGAGTCGGGAGGCGGTGAGTGACCCGGAGCAAGGAGGGTTTGATCTCACAGTTGTTGGGGGGACTCTGGCTGGTTGGTGGGCAACTCGCTGCAGGGCAGTGATGGAGAAGACAGCTATTAGCTGGTTATAAATTGTTCGTGCAGCTCAGCTGTTGCTTTCATATGTGAGGTGGGAGTAAGTTCTGCCCATGTGCCCTGCAAAAAGCCTCCTTGCATTTACCTTCAGTGTCATGCCTCAAGGGGAAAAAATACCCTGGCATAAAGCTGCACACATGTTCTGCGCACTGGCTTGCAGGCAACTGTTTCTAATTAGGGAACCGAAGCCTGCTGGCAGTCGCAAGTTTTGGTGTTGTGTTTAGTTCGCATGCCTATACAAAGGGGGAGGGGTAACTGTACTAGGGTTTTCTCTATTGGTTTTGACTCTAACTTCTCCATCGTCCACGGTTAGTTGCTGGGCACCTTCAGAGCTTGTTTCAAGTAACATGCAGGAACTAACTGAGTCACGGTCTGGTTATCCCAGCCCCCTGAATCAGGTTTGCGGGAGACATGATAAAAACTTACTTGGGAAGGCTGCCTTGAAAATGAGATGGGCTGATAAGAAGAAATACTGGATAAGGCTGATACTGGATAAGGAAATCACACATGTTCAGCAAATCGCAACTGCCTTTCTCTTGCCTATAAAATAAGAGAGGTTTGTGTTAAATGGTCTATAAGACATTAAAAACTTTTAAATTTAATAACTGTGTATTAAATTGTCTGCTAAGTGGAGATGCTCTCCTAGGTTTTGTGGTTCCAATCATGAAAAAGTTAACAGAGGTGATCCCCTCAGTGGAATTTCAAGGTTAGAGTTCACAGTCAACATGCAAGGAAAACAAATTAGACCTTTTCCCCCCTTATTTCATCTCTGCAGATTTAGTCCAACACAGACTTCATCTCTAAGGCCATGTGCTACTGAATCCAATCTAGGAAGGATTGGCAGGCATGATGGTGACTTCAAATGGGTTTCCCAGAACCCATCCCCCTTCCCTAGGAAGAAACCCTGAGTGTTCCTGCGAGGTTAGTCCTTCCAGTGAAGTCTGTGTTTGTTATTTTGTTTCCAGGGGTGTTGTGAGCATATTTCATGCTCCAAACCTGGGGCCTGTCCTTTATTGTGACCTCACATGCCAAGGCCTCAATGACTGACTTGTGCATAATCACATGACCCAAGTGTTTACTGTCAAGGCAAACCACAGGCACATGTGTAAGCTCCATGTGCAGCCAGATTTTCTCAGGGTTATTTTCCCAGGCTATGATTTAATATGCCATCATAGAATGGCTGTGAAGTGAATGGAAAAAAGGAAAATGTTGATTTTTTTTTCCTGGAAGCTGTTTCTTCTCAAAAGTCTTCCCATTTCCTTTCTGGAACCATCAGTGAGGTTCCTTTGCCTCAATCCTGTCATTTATCCTTTTCTGGCCTTTGAAACTGAGAACTGTGGAGTGGTGTGAAGCTGACAACCAAGCCCATCACCTAAAGAGAGATCTTGCTGTGTTGTGTACTATTTCAACAAGCAGAGAAGGAGACCCCTTTCTCCCTCACCCTGTGTGCTTGCCCATCACTTCTAACCCCTATGTAATTTCCAAGTCCAGAGAGAGAAACTTTTATTCATTTTACTTTATAGATTCTAAAGTCTAATTTATTATGATTATGGCAATGTGCAGGGAGGTTTTGGTTGTCTAGTTTATCTACTTCTGCAGAGACAAATGAAAGCAGCCTGGCGTGTCTTTTCATCATTCCTTTGCCTGAATTTGACTTTGAATATGTTTATAACAGAAAAGCCATCATTTCCAAACTGCCTCCTGAGGACTCAAGATGTTGTTTAGTGGTATTACAAAGCAAAACAACAAACCCAGCCACTTCTTGTGTAAATACTTAATACTGTGCTCAAAGTGCTTATAATATGTGGTAGTGGTTGTGCCTTTAAATAAGACCTATCATTTTGGTTTGGGCTTTTTGAGACAGCGTCTCTAACTGAAGCTGACATCAAACCTCCTATGTAATTCAGGGTAACTTCAACTTTCTGAGCCTTTCTCCCTTCACCTCCCAAATGCTGGGGTTACAGGAATGCAGTGCCATGCCTGACTTTGTATGATGTTGGCGCTTGAACCACAGAGTCCCCTGTGTGTTAGGCAAGCATTCTACCAACTGAGCTACAACCACAGCTGTAAGGTCTATTTTTAAACATACATCCTCTACGCATTTATTTGTTGGCGAGGTTTTGTATTCACCAAAACATTCTGAGGTGAAGAGAAGACTAGCTGTCCATTCATTTATTCATGTCTTTATTGACATATATATACCAAATTAGTACTCAACGTCACCCCCACTTTTAGTGACAGTTGAGCCGGTCAAGAAGTTTCCTTGAATGTATGCAAAACCCAAAAAAGTATAGCTCCCATTCTCTTCTCTCTGCTCCTGTGATTTCACTGCTTTATCAGGGACTAAGGAGAAATGAATCACGTGCCTCCTGGGAGCTGGTGGGAGTTGCAAAGCTGAGCTGGGAATCAGGACTGAGGGCGCGGCAGGACCATGGAGAGCGCCAGGGCCGAGCTCAGGGCGGGGCGTCGCTCAGTCCCTAGAATCCCCCCAGGGGGCGCTGGAGAGGAGGTTTAGGAACTAGTATCTTGCCGGGCTGCTGGGCGCAAGGGTTTCGTCAGAAGGTGGAAATCTCAGAAGCTGCTATCTCCCACCCTCACCCCATTCCCTTCCTCCTTTCCTTCCTTCCTCACTCCTCTGCTCCCTCCCTCCTTCCCCAGTTCCTTCCTCTTTACTCTGCGAGTTTCGGAGCCTGGCAGCTCTCTTCACGCTGTTCACCTCTTCCCCCGCCCCCATCCCCAAGAATGGAGTCGGGGTTTCCAGAGCGACCAAACTCTCCTCCCAGCATCTTTATCTTCCTTGGCTGTTGCTAAACTGGCCCCAGCTGACCAAAGAGGGAGGAGGGAAGCCCGACCCTCCTAAGACCTCTTTTCAACTACACCATCCAGGACCTCCACTCCAAAGGCGGATTTTGTATCCTGGGGGCGGGACAGACCTGTCCCGGGCTGAATTCTCTTTCTAGTCTCCGAGGCTGGCACACCCAGGTGAGTAGATGCCAACTCCGAGCCCCGCGTTCTTGCAAACTCGTCAGGGCTGCTGCGTAGCCAGACCAACTTTTGAGAAGCACTGGGTTTTCGCCCAGCCTGGCTTGTTTGTCGTTGCTGTTGTTCTGAACGGAGGCAGGACCAGCAGTCCTTCTTAAAAGGCAAAAAACCCCCCAAAAAACAAAAAAAAAAAAAAAACTTTCAACCGTTTACATGCTTTCTCACATAACTCTACTCTCCCAGGTGGAGTGGAGAGGGAGACCCCAGGCGGGACCAAGGCACCTCGGTGAGGTCCGGCTGGGGAAGTCCTACTGGCTTAGGGGGAGGATTATTATTGTTTTAGAAAAGGGAAGGGGGAGGGGATCAGAGTCCAGGCTGAAGTTTCTGCTTCCCATCTGACAGAAAGAAAGGGAGAAAGGTGTGGGACATGGTGATGTTAGCCAATGGTTTGACCTCCTACTGTTTGGATCCCGATTCTCTTCATTCTTTGCTAAGAGGTCCTAATAATATTTAACCACGTCCATGACTCTCAGGCTTACAACTCACCCATGGATTTGCCCGTGAATGTCTTTATTTGGCTCAGTCTCCAGGATTTGTTTTTTTCTTTTTGGTTAAATAAAATAGCAAGGTGGTAAAGAGGAACCAGAAACGCCGGAAAGCGGTTCCAACTAGATGGTGGTAACAGAATTGCTAGAACTGAGTCCAAGGGGGTCCATTAGAAAGTGGTCCTCACAGGGTCCAGTGGGAGCTGGCAGAATCTAAGGAATATTCTTAGGAATAGGCTCTTTTTCTTCCTCTTAGGGTAAGCAGGCTTCGAGGTTCCTATTCTCATTCTGTCTTCCAGGTTCTACTGGAGAAGAGAGAGGGGGCTGCAGGGGGCTGCAGGGGGCTGCAGGGGGCTGCAGGGGGCTGCAGGGGGCTGCAGGGGGCTGTAGAGATGATGTAGGCTTAGGGAAGATTACCTGTGAAAAGTCAGTGAGCTGGAGGAAGGAAATGAGAGCACCAGAGGTGAAGTGGGGGTGGGATGGAAGAGGGCACAGAGCCCTGGGAAAGTTTCTGAGAGAGGTACATCCTCCTTCAAGCCCCCTTGCTGTGGACCAACCAGTTCCTAGAATCTCCCTGCCTCTGGAACCGAAATGCTTCAACAATTCATAGTTTATCTTTGAAACGCCGCAGACCAAGCCAAGGGCTTCCTCTTATTACTGCTTTGTAAGGATTTTCCAAGCGCTGCTCTGGTTTCTCATGGATCACTTGTTTTTCCATTTCCTGAACAGCGTTTGGGGCTGTCACAGAGTCCTTAAGTGTTCTCAGCTGGCAAGCTATCTCTTTAGCCCCTGCTTAAGTGTTCTTAAACTGAGATGAAACCCCATCTTTATTTAAACAAAACCCACAAAACCACCTTGGCTTCAAACAGAGTCCTCCTTACTCCCAGCCTCTGAGCACTCCTTCACAGTCTCTAATTTTAAAGGCATTTGTGTTCGTTTTGCTTTATAGCAAAGCAGTTTAAGCCCCGCCCCTTCAAAGTTTCTTTACAATGTAGGTAGGTATTTTTGCATCCATGGTGTTACTTTATAGTTCACAGTAACAGGTTAAATGTCCTAGCCATAGTTGCCTCAAAGCCAGTGTCAAAGAGCCAACTTTATTTAATGCCTTTCAAGTTTAGGAAGACTGCATTTCTTAGCAGAAGATGAGACAAGACTCAGAGAGGCTTCTCTGAAATTAGATAACTTCTGATGCTTCCATTTGCCTCCCTGAACTGCCCCTGGGCCGAACTCATTTGATTTCCCTCTCTGATAGGAAACAGGGCTGGCCAAAAGTCCATTTAGCAGGTCAGGGTTCTGAGCTGAGTTGGTCAAAGCTTCTTACATACACAGAGAAAGATAAAAATCGAGATGACGCTTAGGAAATATAGTTAGGACACCTGTGTGTGTTAGGCCAAAATTTTCACATTTGCTTTTGATGGAAAGATTCTGACTGTTTCTCAGGTTCAAATTTAAACCACATCAGAAGTAGGTGATTCCCCCTGCACATTCTATAGAAAGATCTGTTGGTCCATAGTGAGGGTGGACACCGAAGCCTGGACAGTTGCCAGTGGTTGTATGCACAAAGCTGCCTGTGATGAAACCAATGCTCCACTCACACAGTCCCGTGTAAGAACTCCTGTGGCCATCGACTCTGTACTTTTCCTGAGTGGTCAGCCTGGTTTTTACTCTTCCCATGCAGGCCTTACATTGGCTCTTGGGCATAGACAGCTTCTCAGCTCCTGAGCAGCAACTTTACTAGAACTTAGAAGTGTTTACTTTAGGATAGATGGTCTGGGATTTGTGAGTTGCTTCTCAATTGTAAGAAAAAAGAAAAGAAAATGACTTCGCATTTATCTCCAGGTGTAGCTATGGGACATCTTGGTTAAATTGCCAGCTTCCTTGGAAGGGGACCCTGCTTTTTACAGGTTTTGGATTAAAAGTTGTCTTGTTGTAAACGTTCTCTTCATCTGCATGCGGCATTTTGATGAAAATGACCAAAAGTTGTGTGTGTGTGTGTGTGTGTGTGTGTGTGTGTGTGAGAGAGAGAGAGAGAGAGAGAGAGAGAGAGAGAGAGAGAGAGAGAGAGAGAGAGAGAGAGAGAGTTTTCAAAAATCTAATTGTTTGAGTCCATTATTATGAGTGAAAGCCTTCGGCTTACCTGACCGTGAGAAACTGGGTCAGCGTTGGAATCTTTTTCACATCTCTATTAGAATCTATCTTTTGAGACTCAGCTAAATGTATTTATAAGCTGTGCAGCACGACTCCCCTTGGTGCCTGGAAGGTTAGGACCACCTTTACTCACACAGGGAGAGTCGCAGCTTCGGTGGGTTTGCGCCCAGAGGAGAGACTGAGAAGCACATTCTAAGGATATCCACCAGGCTGATGGGATGTCAGTTTTCTAGCTGGGAAAAATCATGTGCTGATTCTTTGCATTCTTTAAATGTGATCAGATTTGTATTTCGTGGCTCTTGAAGACAGAGAAGGAAGTAAATTCATTTCCTTTATTTGATCTTTCCATTTTTGTCTTCTTAATATTTTAAAACAAAACAAACAAACCCCTTTGGATCCATGGCAGTAACTCAAGTCACATTTCCTTGGCAACGGTAGTGATACACTGGAGTTATGAAATAGCAAGGCAGAAAATTCTAAATGCATTCAAAATAAAATGCCACCAGGTTCAGGACCATCCTCCAGGGCATTGAAATTGACCTCCCAGCACTCAGTAAGAGTTGTTTGCTTAAGGCAGTTGGTGGTGGCGGCTGCCTTTAATGCCTCTGAGAGGCAGAGGCAGGTGGATCTCTGAATTTAAGGCCAGCCTGGTCTACAAGAGCTAGTTCCAGGCAGGACAGGCTCCAAAGCTACAGAGAAACCCTGTCTTGGAAAACAAAACAAAACAAAACAAAAAAGCAACAACAACAAAATAGTGAAAAAGAAAAGAAAGAGTTGTTTTATCCAGATCAAAACACAGATAGTCAGAGCTGGGTTTTAATTTTTATTCTTTTTAGAATTCCTCCTCCTCCTCCTCCTCCTCCTCCTCCTTCCGGAGGCATGTCATGAAAGTAAACAAGCTTGCCATTTCAAATCCATTCTCAAGGTTGGGTATGTAGAGATTGGCATTATGTTGAAGACCAAACTCAGTAAGTATGTGAGGGTCAGGTACATGATCTCTCCTATGATATTTGAGCTAGGCAGTCTATAGTAAGGACTCAGTTGGCATCCAACTCACCCAGTGAACATCTGCTAATGCTTGTGTCTACAAAACATAAACATGGTAGTGCCGATATGAGCTCGCAGGCTTTTCTGTGCTAGCAATCTTATTCCTAAGTGGCTTCTGTTATCTTGTGAATTAATAGAATATGTCATATAATATACTTCATATATAAAATATTGTTTAACATATTTCTGAGTCAGTAAATCCCAATAAGTCCTTAATCTGTCTGCTGAGTTCTTTGAAAGCCTCCAAAGGACCACTAGCTGTTAGGTCAGTACGTATTGAGGGCCTTGAGGCTGCTCTTGTAAAGAGAGAGTAGGTGAGAATATTCTCTTTTTCCAGTCCTGTGATTTTATTGTGCCCAGAGGTGGTGGAGGTCACTGACATAGCTCTATGGCGGATTCACTGCTAACTGGCAAAGAATAGCTTAGCATCCTGGAACTATGACTCTCCAGACTGGCTGAGCCTGAGGATAATCTACTGACTCTAATTGGACAGACGTGGAAATGAAAACTCAGGGAATTGACTTATGCAGGGCCAGGAGTCTTATTCAACAACCATCTTGATTACTCCTCTTGTCAAGAGACTCCAGTTCCCTGCAGGCCATTAAGGCGATGGCGCCAATCCCTGGCGCCATGTATACTGATCATCTCGGTGGCGCATGAGTTGGAGATGATGGGGGGAACCCCCACCCCCACTGGGGTGTTTAGAGAAGCAGAATTGGGAGTTTATTACATTTTCTCTTGGAGACACTGCAATATTTACCCAGCAGATGTGATTACATTTGTACAAAGTCATTGTCTGCAGCCATTTCTGCTAGTGTGCATGCTCTGTGAAGAACTGTCCTTGCTGCATAGGTTTAGACATCTACTTTAATGTCACATGGAGTCAATAAAGCAAACAGAGATGTTCTAAGTGTTCAAGAGTCTAAGAATCCATGGGGGAATCTTAACTCTGCTTTAATTAAAGAGCTATTTAAAATGAATAAACTTTCTCAAATGTTGCTCTTACATGCCTGTTTCAGAACACAATATATATTTTTAAATTTTCATTATTCTTATTTTTAAAAGAAAAGTGGGTATTTTTTCCTTGGAAATATCGGGGTAATACAGAATTTCAATGAGACCCTGGAAAACTTCTCCGGCTTAAAGTGTATGGATGAAATACTTTCCTGTCTCAAAGATCTAGCTTTTTATGGATCAAATTACTTCTCTCTGAAAGAGTGTGTGTGTGTGTGTGTGTGTGTGTGTGTGTGTGTGTGTGTGTGTGTGTTGGGGGGAGGGGGGGATGAAGGAAGCCCAGAAGCTGCCTGGCTGGAGTTCAACTCCAGCAAGCCCAAAGTTGACTAGATCAGGCTGGGCTTCGGAGGGTTAGTATTAGGATGGACTATCGGTCGCTAGAGGGCGCCGGAGCACCGGCAGAGCCCACCTCCTGGGGCTCATGAGCCTGGCTTCCAGGTTCAGAACTGTACCCAGGTGCGAGGCACCCATCGGGTTTGTTGACTCCTCTGTCTGTCCCCCAGTGCAGGTCTCCTCTGTCTCTTCCACTCACTTGCTCATTAAGAGGGGAGCAACAGGCTCTGTTCCAAAAGCCACGGGTGAAGACACTGAGGAAAGGGGCAAAGCAACGTGTTGAAAGTCACAACTGGAGGAACAGAGAGAGAGATGGCAGGGTGAGAGAAAGAGGGCCACTACTTGGTCTCTAGAAACCTGGACAGGGTTCTTTACAACACTCATTACTGTTCGGTGTCTTTGTCTCCTTGTGTATCAAGGAACTTGGTCAGTGGAGGGTAATTCAGAGAGAGAAGGGTGAGTGGTCGAATCTTATCCAGCAGGAACTTGAACGTTTTCTATATCTACCTACCCACCTCTCTCTCTCTCTCTCTCTCTCTCTCTCTCTCTCTCTCT
>NW_004949131.1:1345153-1347019 GCF_000317375.1 Microtus ochrogaster
CTCTCTCTCTCTCTCTCTCTCTCTCTCTCTCTCTCTCTCTCTCTCTCTTTCTCCCCTTATCCCTCCATCTACCTATCTATCTATCTATCTATCTATCTATCTATCTATCTATCTATCTATCTATCTATCTATCTATCATCTATCTTCCATTCTTTATCTGTTTTTCTGAGACAGTATTTCACTGTGTAGCCCAGGTTGTCCTCCAATTCTTCATCCTTCTAACCCAGTCTTCTAAGATCTAGGATTATAAGTATGCTCCACCATCTTCAGCTACCGTTCTGCACCAAAATGTGTGTGTGATATGTATGCACACACACACGTATACCTAACAAATATATTCAACATATTATGAATGTGTTAATATTCATAAATCAAACCAAGTTGTACTACTGCCTTGTATCTACTAGTTTCATCAATACCATAATAAAATAAATGCTTAAGTAATTGATTTAATGCATTTATATGGAAAATGATTTGGAAAGAAATTCAATAGAAATGTAACAAGCATCCTAATCCCTAAATGGTATGTCTGAAACAATCAATCAAACCATGATTTCTATTTTAAAATATTTAAAGGTAGGACTGGAGAAGAGCTGGCTCAGTGGTAAAGAGTACAGGCTGATCTTCCAGAGGACCTGAGTTCAGTTCCCAACACCCGCACAGTTGCTCCTAAAAGTCTGTAACTCCAGTTCTAGGGGATCACATGCCCAGTTTTAACACCTGCAGGTACTATGCATCCATGTGGTTGACAAGCATTTATGCAGGCATAACAACCTTAAACATAAAATAATTTAAAAACTTTTTTGAATATTTAAAGGTATATATATATATATATAGTCAATGTAGATACTATTAAAAATAAGAACAGTAAAATACAGGATGTCTTATCATTGCCATTAAAATGACAAGTCCAGCTTTGACTTTGTTGGCCAACACCAGAGTGCAGGACTCCTCCTTTTATGCCTTTGTTTCTTTTTGTGTTGACTCAGCAGGTGACTCAAAGGCAAAAGTTTAGAGACAAAATGAAAACCCCACTGGTTTGCACCTGACACGGTGTCACTGAAAACCAGGTGCCTGCACCTCTGCCCTCACGGTTAGTGCTCTCTAGCTAGAGCTGGGCTCTGGAGAACACCCTTCTGGTTTTCTAGATGAGGAAGACTGTTTTCTAGAACAAAAAAGAAACTATGGCCAGACTTCTTCTGCATGGTACCTCCTCAGCTCTGTGATTTGTAGTGACTGTAAATCATATCAGAGCAAGGAAGCATAAGAGGAAAATCTGGAAACAGTAGATTTGGGGGCCACTATTAATATTGACCATAGCTTCTGGCCTGATTTATTTCCTTCTATTTATTTATTTATTTTTGTATGCGACTAGGAGTTGAACCTAGGACCTCACACACACTAGATAAGCACTTGCCATTGAGCTACAAGCCCAGTCCTTACGTTTCTTTTTGTTTTGAGACAGCATCTTACAAATTCCACAATCTGGCCTTGATCCTCCTGCTTCATTCTCCCAAATAACTGGCATTTCAGGCCTGTACAATCAGGCTGGGTCTGGCCTGGGCTGATTTAATTTTAAAGAGATAAAAATGTATCTTCTATGGATGCAAGAAATGCGAGCCCCATACATCCCCATGAAATTAAGAACACCCTTTTCCTTAGTCATGATTCTATTGCTGTGAAGAGACACCATGACCAAGGCAACTCATAGAAGAAGCATTTAATTGGGATCTTGTTTACTGTTTCAGAGGTTTAGTCCATTATTATCAAGCCTGGAGCATGGATGGTGCTGGAAAAGGAGCTGAGAGCTATATCCTGATCTGCAAGGAGAGAGAGAGAGAGAGAGAGAGAGAGAGAGAGAGAGAG
>NW_004949131.1:1348092-1396473 GCF_000317375.1 Microtus ochrogaster
TCACCTTTAGGCAAGTTCAGCAGTCCTCTCTCTGTGGGTTCTTTGTGTCCAGTTTACGCATCAGTCCAGGCAAGAGCAGTTTCTTGCCCAAATGGCTATCAAACTCTATAAGAAGCCTCTGTGATGCCCATCTCCCTCTTGAAGTCGACTGGTGCTGTCAGGAGCAGATGTGTCTCATTTTCATGAAAAGCCCTAAGTTATTAAAATATCTTAAATGCCATGTTCTGTAGTCTTTGAAAGATATGAAGAATGCCTATCTAATTGAAATATATCTCTATATATCCAGAAAATCTAACTAACATGACTACAAGCTTGACTATTATCGATGATTATCCATCAACAACCTATATTTCCTAATTATACATTATATTTTTAAAATGAACTACACAATCGCAATACCTTAATCAAGATTAGAAATATGCATATACATATAACGAAATTGACCTTAACTTAATAGCAATAAAGCAAAATCTGTACCAATGTAAATTATTCATATCTATATCACATTTCCTTCAAAAGAACGATGGGATGGTGTGTGTACAGAACACTCTAGGTTCTTTGTGCTGCTTAGAGTATATGCCAGGAAACCACTGGGCTGTGACATGGTTTAATGAGGACAAATGAGTATTTGTAGACTTTTGGTCTGCAGTGAAGGCTGTAAAACTACGGACTTGCTTTCGACCCTGACTCTTACCACTCTGTGGGTGTCTGGATTTGGCTGAATTGCACGGGCTCTTTATGTCTCATTCCTTCATTCGTTAAAGAGTGGATGGGCAGACTGAAGGTGATCAGAAAGTGGGCCCATCCTCACTGTGTCTAAGGGTTGCTTTTCTCTGACTGCTTCAGGAATATTTTTTTC
Source organism: Microtus ochrogaster (assembly GCF_000317375.1). Classification (NCBI taxonomy): domain Eukaryota; kingdom Metazoa; phylum Chordata; class Mammalia; order Rodentia; family Cricetidae; genus Microtus; species Microtus ochrogaster. Next base: position 1,348,952 of record NW_004949131.1, read on the forward strand.
CAACAGAGTCTCTCACCAAACCTCACTTATTTCACTAGACTGGCTGGCCAGCAAGACACAGGGATCCCCTTGTATCTGCTTTTTCAGTAGCAGGACTGCAGATGCTGGCCACTGTGCCTGACACTCAGGTCCTCATGCTTACGTGGTAGCCATCTGATCAGGCAAGGCCTGTCCCCAGTCACCAAATAGTATTTTTTAAAATAAGCAATTTTATTACTCACATTTGCTTTGCCTAAAAGAGGAAATTATTCATACACACATAATTGGTAAAAGTCATGTTGTATGGATTAGTTAAGCTTAGTCTTGCTTTACAGATGACTTTTGTTCAATGTCCCATATAACTGGGGAGGGAAAAAAAAACAAATTTGGGGTCCTGGAGAGATGGCTCAGTGTTTGAGACTGCTTACTGCTGTCACAGATGGCCTGGGTTCAGTTCCCAGCGTGCACATCAGGTGGCTCACAGCCTCCTGTCATTTCAGCTCAAGGACCCCCTTGGCCTCCTTGTGCAGCCATATGCACTGGTGCACATCAACCCATGCAGGCACATGCACACATACGCATCATTTAAAACAAAACGAAACAAATTTTGGATGCCCTCTCTCTCCCTCCCTCCATTCCTCCCTTCATTCCGTGGTTCTAGTACTGACCTTCCGCATTCCATGGTTCCGGGGCTGCAAACCAAGACTTTGCACCTCTAGTGAAGTATTCCACCACTGAGACGCATCTGAGTTCCCTACTTTTTCTCTTCCTTATGGTGTCATTGCTTTGTAATGTGAATATGTATGGACACACCAATAATCCCAAGGGTACATCACAAGCTCTTACAGGTAGCAACTATACATGGAAGGTTTTAAAAGATAAATTCAGAGAACCTAAAGTCAATGGACACAAAATACATCACTCCTTGGTATCCTTGGGCTATAGGTTCTAAGACCCTGATATCCATGGATGCTGATGCCATTGGAGGCTAACATCTTTGGGTTCGCACTCCCTTTTATGATACATTATTTGCATGTATCCTACACAATCCTTATATGTAATTATTTCTAGTTACTTACTATACCTAACAAAATGTGATTATTACATAAATAGTCTATGCTACTTAAGGCATGACGACAGACTAACTTATATTGTACTGCATTCTCTAAACATTTTCTTTCAGCTGATCATTGGTGTAGTTCACAGAGCCAGTAGGAAGCCCCTCTCCTCCACCTACCACCCTGTGTGTGCTCTTTCTGTAGCAAGCACACTGTGTGTAGCCCATGCATGTGCTCACCTGACATCTACTCTGTACCACTGAGATTTGTTTAGAATGCTCCCATGCCTGATTGTTTGCTCAAAATCACATGATGTGAGTAGATGCATGTCAGCATTTGTGGATTTGTCTGTAAGTACATTAGATATCCGGCTTGCAGATCATAGAATTCTTAAAAGGCTGATTTTCATCCTCATAAATGTCCCGCTCTATCTCTGTGCTGGTTGGGTTTTTGTCAATTTGACACACGGTGAAGTCATCTGGGAAGAGGGAATCTAATTAAGAAAATGCCTCCATCAGATTGGCAAGTCTGTGAGCCCTCATGAGCAAGGGTCCAGTTCACTGCGGGTGGTGTGCCACCCCTGGGCAGGTGATTGTATAAGAAAGTAAACTGAGCAGGCCATAGGGAGCAGGCCAGTAAGCAGTGCTCCTCTGTGGTTCTGCTTTGGTTCCTGCGTCTAGGTTCCTACCATGGCTTCCTTCAACAATGAGCTATGATTTAGACATATAAGGCAAATAAACCCTTTCCTATGCATGTTGCTTTTGGTCATGGTCTTTGTGATAACAATGGGAAGCTCACTGAGACACTCTTCAGGGCAATGCTCTGTATAGTCATATAGTCAGATAGGTTGCCTGAGAGTGATGGACATAAATTCTGAGTGACATGTCCCTGGATTTAAGATTCTGGCTCTGCTTGTCCCGTTGCTGTGTTGCAAGTAAGTTGGAAAAGTTGGGAATGTGTTTATAATGCTAATGAAATCAGCATCAAAACGGACACATTACACAGCTTCTTGCTAGCCAGTACCCCTCTGTCCTGTACCTCTTCTTCCTTTCCTCTCTTCCCAACCCCCGGCACAGAGATGATGCAACACCCAAGTTGGGACTTCTCCTCTAAGTTCAGGATTCCTGTTTCTCCTGGTTCCAGTTTTATTGCAAATGCAAGGGCATGCTTACCCCTGGCCTCAGGAACACAAATGAGCACAGAATCAGCCCTTGCCCTCTACAAGGCTAGCAACAAACAGTTACTACATTAGACTTAAAATCTCTTAATCTGTGTTCAGAGGATGTCCAAGGCAACCGCCATAGTGAGGATGGTGGGCATCCTCTTGTCATGAAAGTCCAAGTTGGTGAGATGGCTTGGCTCTTAAGAGCATGTACTATTCTTTTGAAGGGCATAATTCAGTAAATACCCTTACTGAACAGCTCCCAACTATTTGTAACTCCAGCTACAGGGGACATATATATACACAGCAGACACATGAACACATACATTCACATGAGTGTGCACACACCCCATTAGACATAAACCTTTTAAAAGAAAGTATCAAATACGGCCAGCCTAAAATATTATTTTCAAGCTGTGGATGTCACAGTTGAGCATGAACAGAAACCTTCTAGATGGATGCCTGAAACACAGTTGATTGATTGGCTCTCCACCCTAGGCTTCTGACTCAGTACACTCAGGGCGGGAGCAAAACACTTTGTGGTTCTGTTTCCCAGGTGATGCTGAGCTTCTGGTTTAGAGGCCACACTTTGAGAGCTGGTTTCTTAAATATTTACTTAATATAGGCTAGTTATGTGTTTTCCCTCCTGTGCTTTACCTGGGAAGAACATTAGTGGTTTAAAAAAACAAACAAACAAAAAGCAAACAGAAAAGGCCCTGACATTTGTTGAGCACCTATGGCATTTACTGTGTGCCAGGTACCTTCCAGGGTTCTGTGCGCACATTATCCTATGTTTTCCTCAGAGCCGCACTGCTCAGTGGTCCAGGATTATCTATCAAGTGTCATGCAACATGCTCTATGAGGCTCTGGGGGACATAGAATGGGTGAGAGGGACATAGCCCTGCCCTTACGACTGCTCTGTTTCAGCAGGGAAGCTACGCAGGGGCAAATAATCATAGGGGCAATGGATTTGATGTGCACAAAATAAGCATCTCAGAGAAGCCAGCTAACTTGACTGTGATTGCATACTGAACAATGGACGCACGAGACAAAGGCAAGCACCATTTACTCCAAAATAGTCCTGCTAAAACACGACGGCTCAAACTCTTCGTGAAGCTTAAATGCTTCAATGCTCCTTCCCACTCTTAGCAAAGATCTCAATGAGGTTTTGTTCATGTATGTTGCTATATTAGTATTTACTATAGTATAATTAAAGGCACTCACCCTTTGAGGATTGCTGTATTAAATCCTGTTTCAAATCATAACACCTTTCCCAGACTCCGAGTCCTATTTTTTTTTTAATGACTTTTGGAACCATCAAAACTGAGAAATATCTTGTTTCCCCCCAAACTGTTTTTTCCCCCCACAAGGCTCGGTTTTAAAGTCTTGCTTGCCTGCATTCTCTAATGGTGATTTCCTAAGCAAAAGGCCAGCGTGCTTTGGATCTGTACTTTACAGTATTGAAGTATTTGTTTGTATAACTGGAAAGCAAGAGTTAACCTGTCTATCACAGGCCAAACTAAGATGCAGCTTTGCTCTCCACTGAGGGAGTTCTGTCCTAGCTGAGGGCGCTTAGAAAGGTGACAACTCATATATGTTTGTGACACGCATTGCATCCATGTCCCCCAGGGTACATGCCACTGAAGGGAAGCCCAGGAGAGCTGTCTGAGGGATCACTTATGCTACTTCAGTACATTGAGAGAAACAGATGAATGGCTGCCCTGAAGAGTGCCGGAGGCCTTTTCCTCCATTGCTGCCCACTGATCTATGTTTAATCGAAGGTTAACGGGGGAAACACTGCATATCCCTGTTATCTTAGTTCCTCATCTGATGGCATGAGGGATTCTAGTAGATGTTTTCCCTTGACGTGTAATGGTCCATAATTGTTGAGCATCAGCTCTGGCTGACTCCGAATGCTTTATGGCGTCGTTAAGTGCTAGTGAGTAAATGCAACCCAACTGGAGCTGACATAATTCAATGTGCTTCTCAGCTGATGATCGATGAGTTCAAACTTCCATCTATCCTAATAGAGAAATGAATGAGAGGGGTTCCTGTCTCAGGGTTGTGCGATTCTTCAGCGGTAACAGCTCCTTGGACAGGCAGTTAGGGCAAAGGGAAGGTGGTAGCCATCTGACTGTGACCTTTTTCACACTAAACATCTGGGTGGCTGGTTCCCGGGGCAGCTTTTAAAGTGTCTATCCAGATGTTTTATGTCACAGGCACCATTCGTCACGCAAATAAGCAGACCCACGATGGGCGGTGCTGTGTGGCTGTTTGTCATTGTTCACAGAAGCTGAAATTTGCCTGCTGACCTCAGGCTGTGTGGGTCCTTTGGCGCAGCACCTGTGCGCACAAGAAATGCAGAGAGAGGAATGTATGCAGGAATACCCAAGCACGAGTGAGCGGGCTGGCAAGTCACACCTTCTTGCCTTGTCACATCAAGAAGGAGTCTGTGATTTCTCTCATGAGGACCATCTCTAGAACTCTTTTAACTGAGTTTCTCATGCTGTTTTTAGGATGTGAGCTGCTTGTTCAGAATTCCAAAACACTGGAATCAATAGGTCCAGGTGAACAATATATACCCTCACTCAAAATAATGAGCCCTCCTTGGGTTTGCAACTAGGCTGCCTGTGAGAGCCCCCTTTCTCCAGCAGGCACAGCAGGGGAGACAGCTGGGTCCTCCTTCTCATTTTCTCGTCACCGTCACCCCTGCCTGTAGATGCGCTCCTCTGTTTAAGGAAGCCTGGGAATGAACCGGGAGCCTTCAGCAGGAAGGAATGAGAGTCATTTCCCATGGAGATGGGGCAGTGAGAGAGAACACGCATGGTACTGTGGAGTAACACAAGGACACTGGTGTGCCTAAGCTGGGAGGAACAGAATGCCAAGGGAAGCTCAATGCTTAGTTCATCAGAGGGTACCATTTTTACCTCTAGGCCTGGAGGACCAAGTGACATTCCCTTTCGGATCCCCATGCCTTTCCCATCTTTTAAGTAATCCCAACTTCTCACTATGATCTAAACTCTCCAAATGTTCTGTTCTGTGTCTCAGAGAAGTTTGAGGTGAAATAAGACTTGGTTCGGGCAACTGGGGATTGGCTGTACCCCGAAGTCTTTGTCAAATGTGATCTATTAAAACACGGGCCAGGAAACTCTAGCCTGTGATTAAACTGAATTATTTTTTGTAGATATTTCATTTTTTGTAAATTAGGTTTCATAAGAACATACCTATATCCATTCCTGCACGTTGCTTCTTCCACTTGACAACAGCAGAGCTGAAAAGCTGTGATACAGACTGACATGCCGGCCAAGCCTGCACTCTAGAATTCTGTAGAAACATCTATGAAGTCCTTTACTTGGGGTGTTTCGATTTGGCCATCGCCAGATAAGAAATACACATGCTCTTCAAAATGCCCAAGGGAGTATTATCTCGAAGAATAGATGCTGGGTCAAATAACTAAGTGCCTGACCTTGGTTGCAGTGCTTGCACACAGTAGGTGCTTACGGTTTGGGTAATTGTCTGGGTGTAGATATGTGATTTGTGATGCAAGATTTATCATTTTATTTGTAAGATCTAAATATCTTACTTTCTGATGAGCTCTTTTGTGCATGGTTACTCTGTAAAATAGAGAGAGAGGAGATGGATAACAGGAGCATCCTTGGGGTCACTGTGCCCTAGTGTGCCCAACAGCAGCTGCAGTCTCTTGAGTCAGCCTCAGTCAGAGGCTCTCAGCATCAGTTTGAATTATTAGATGGACACAAAGTCCATGAGTGTCTGCTGTCACAGTGTCTCACCTAGAGAGAGACAAGGGAATCTGGGCGTCATCACAATCCTGACTGGTGTTGGTTCTGACCTTATCTATAGTGATGGGGTTGGAGAACATGCTTACGGCGTGTAATCCACGTCCTGTGGATTGACAGCCCTCCGTAACCACAGACTCGGAGTGCCTAAGGTCCCTTCACCCTTGGGCCAAAATCGCAGGTGGAAATGGCATTTCCCGTAGCTTCCAGAAATTACGGAAAGTATGGCTGTTATAAATTCATTACTTGTGAAGAGGGGGATGGAGCAGAAGTGGTAGCGAGGGTAGCCTGTAATGTGCTTGAACCTCCAGAAGAAAACGAGATTTGTCATCCCGGGAGACAGGCTAGTGTTCTATAGTGAACGCAGGGTAGCTGACTCCTAATTCAAAGAGTATGCTGGAGTTCCCACTGCCCTCTCTCCCGAGGAGACAGCCGGGGCTCCCATCTGCTCAACTCCACAGATTTGACCATGGAGTTATTTATTAATTCCGACATTTGGGAGGCAGCCACACTGGCTCAGCTGAGAGGGGAGCAGAGCTCTGGCTTCAGCCTCTGCATCACACTACGGGGCTGCAGGGTTTTCCTTGTAGGCACTCCAACCTTAGGAGCACCGGGTGCAGACAGAGCAACTCAGCCTGCCTCCCGTTTGTGGTAAGTGACTCACTGCCTGTGTGGGATGGCTGGCGGAGGACAGGCAGATGGCAAGGAACCCTGGGCTGAGGCAGGGAAGCCTGCTCTTAGGATCTTGGCTTAGATAGGACCCTGACCACTTTTTCCCTTTTTGGAAAAGGAACATAGAGGGATGAAATTTTGATTCTTGGATTCTTAAGTTCTAGTTTGCAGTTGGCTTCCTTTAGAGACCATGGTGGTGTGGGAATGTGCTTAACGGTCCCAAGTTTGAATGGTCTTTCTGCTAGAAGCTGGCAGGTACAGACAGACATACAGACAGGTGGACAGTCAGACTCAGGAATGCTGCTTGAATAGGCTGTTTAGTCTTTCCTCTTGAGAGACAGCTTTGGTTGAGGCTGTTTGTGTCTGAGAATTCTTGATCTTTTTAGAACTTACAAACACTGTCAGTGATGGGGCTAGAGGCACAGAGGTGACTTTTTGGTCCAGGATGTGAAAACAAAAGTCATGTTTGTATGATAGATGGCTCCATACAGTGACATCATTGTGTCAAGGAAGAGAATGATGGCAAATTTTTCTGAAGCCCGTGATTTCCATTATTATTGTTTCATTCCATTTTCCAAAGTATGAAGAGAAGCACAAAGTATCTGATTTTAAACCTCGTCTTCCATTCATATATGTGTGTGTGTGTGTGTGTGTGTGTGTGTATGCTGTACTAATGAACACTTCATCTAGTGTATTTTCAGATCATTTTCAGATGGATTATATCACACGCAGTTATGATTATTATTTTGAATCACAACCTGGGTAGCTTCTCCAAGGGATTTATGACCTAAACAAGATCTTACTTTGAATCAGATTTGTTTAAATTCCTGCCCTCACAAGCTATATGAATATATATCTATATCTATATCTATATCTATATCTATATCTATATCTATACATCTGTTACTCACCATGAAGGGTTGTACCCTAAGATCAGGGTAAAGCCTCAGTGAGGGAAAATGTTGCTGTGATTTTGTAAGAGCTAGGATCGTTTTGTAGCTTGGGAATGAAGATGCTCACGTTTGAGCTCATGCGGTTGACCTTGTTTGTCAATGTTGATCCTAACATCACGAACTTCAGAGTCTTCCCTCATTTCTTGTCTCATGGCACAGAGAACAAAAAGAAAGGTAATATAAAAAATTTTTTTCAAGATAAGACATGATTCATAAAGGCGACAGCCATGCCATATGTGAACAGTGATTAACGAAGTCTGCAAACTACTTTTTAAAATAAAGCGCTAAGGCAGATTTTCCCATTATTTTGGGTGTCAGTGCTTGCTCAAGAGCATTGTCCCGGTTTTCCTAAGCTTGATTTTATTCTGTAACAGTTGGATCTGTCTTCATGTGCTCAGTGGCTTGTCTGGGTCAGAAGCCCTTTGGAAAAGGTGCTCCAAACCTGACACACGTATTTGCACTCCCAAGTCTTTGTACTACATAGATCTCCCGAACGTAGATGCTATCTACTTTTCCCTTTGAGAGCCCCTTTCTTATCATGAAAAATGTCTTTTAAAAAAGCGTGCCAGCATTCTTTATGTTGTGGCACTTGTTAGAGAGAAAAGGGGGCAGTAGGACCAAGAACACTGCGGAGCCTGAGCTGGTTTTGCTTTTAAGTCATTACGAAGAGCTGCATTATGAAGGTTTAGGTACTTACCTGTCTTCATTGTCTTGGGTATTCTTGTTTCCAGTCACTGAGTCCTCACAGGGAGCTAGAGGAGAGATGTCACAGTCTAGGGGACTTGGCAGGGAGGGAGCCATGGATTCATGCCAATGAGTATCCTCAAAGGCCCTTGCCCTTGCCTGCCCCATGGAGCCTCTGAGCCTGGATTCCCTGATGGGCTGCGCAGGAAGCCAGTGGACTGAGAATGTCATGTGATTCCTTGGGACTAATAAGAGGAGAGGACCTCCCACCACAGCTCCTGGCGGAGGGCCAGTCCTGCCCTAGCTTTTGCCTACATATCCTTCAGCGCTTTCTACGCTGGGTCAGGAAATACAGCTTCCTAGAAGTGACTCCCGAAGATCCGTGAGAGCTCCATACTCACAGGACACAGGTGTTAGCCAGGGAAGCACCAGTCTAGTACTAGAAGTGATTCACACAGCCTTCTGGTGGTGGACCAACAAGCTTGGAACCAGGTGCTGTCCACCCTGTAAGGCACCAAGAGCTGTTTGGGAGATAGAGGAAGATCGAGAATAAACATGGAAGACTCGGAGGCACAAGGGTATGTCCTTTCTGCACGTTTTTCACATTTTCCCATCCCCTATCCTTCACTATTCACTTCTTGTCTTTACCTCCATTTTCTTTTCTTCCCTCATCCCTCTTTCTTGCCTTCTTCCTCCCTATCATTTAAATTAATCTCCTCTCTTTCATTCCTCCCACCCACTTGTACCTCCTTCCTTCAATTCAGACCATAATAGCTCCACCTTTTGTTGTTTCCGAGGGGACTTTTTGACCCATGTTTACCTCCAGCCCCTCTTCCTGGCTTGTCTTCCTTAACCACACAGCCAGCTAGCACATACTGGACGTCTACTATGAGCTGTTAGTTCAGAAAAGAAGGCTGAAATGGTGATGGACTCTCCAGCGTGTTAAGATTCAGGTCAGGAACGTTGGTACAGATATGTGCAAAACTAAATAACCGCCATGGTTATGTAATCCTGCAAAACCATAACCAGGGCTGTAAGAGGGTCTGAGCAATCTTGTTAGATAAGTTTCAAGAATGGAACAATTTTTCATGGTGTATGTATGTGTGTGTGTGTGTGTGTTTATGTGTATGTATCAATTTAACAGAACCTTTTAGACAGTGAATGTAAATTTAATTTCTATATGTTGTTAATATTCAGAGAAGAGACAAAACCCTAGTCCTGGACGGGAATGGATGTAGACAAAAACTCCATGTTATTGATGTATATTTTTGTTACCTCCACTTTCCATGGGAAAATATTGCCCTTCCTCCGGGCTCCTGTGGCTGACTAACTTCCCTTCATTTCGGAGCATGACCGTAGTTCTCCTGAATGCTTCTCTTCCGCCGATGTCAGGCACGGGGGTTAACCAGACCATTCCAAACTCCAGTTGGTCCATTTATATTGTGACTGGAAAATCCACTGGTATAGAAGGTGAGGCTGAAGAGAAAGTGTTAAAACAGAGTCCCCCATCTTAGGGGGAGAAATTCCAACCCATAATTTCTGTCAGATTTTCAGGTAACCAAAGCTCTCAAAGCTGAATCTGACCAATTAGAGCCCAGGGAGCCTGGAAGTTAAGATTTGGGTTAGTTTGTGCTTGGCATGGCATTGGATTTTTTTTCAGTGTTAGCACTCAAACCTAGAACCTCTTACATGCTAGAAGAGTGAAGTATCTCTCAGCTATACCCTTTACTTCCTGTTTCTTCTTTATTGCAGCACTTGGCATTGAAAAGCTTCAATTGCCTTGTCATTTGTATTGCCTAACTCTGTAGGTCAGGAAAAGTCTACAGTTTTACATGTCTGCTGACAGGTACATTTAATCTGCATTTGTGGTTTTCATAGTGGACGTGTAACTGAAGCCAATTCAAATTGTGGTTTTTCAACATCCCTCACTCATAGACGGCTATCTTAATGCTGCTGTAACACCCGTACAGTAAGCGGATGGCCAAAGAGGAGAAAGTATGCCGTACTGTCCGCACATCTGGGTCATCAGCATGCTTTGTCATATACCTGAGAACCTGACAAAATGCGGTGGGAACGACAAATTGATACCTCCAGATATAACTGTCAAATATGCTTTTGCCTCGGATGAGATGGGTATATAATGTGAACAGGGGGGCACTGACATGCAAATCTTCTATTATACCGAAGACAGAACATTAAATAAATAAGCAATAAAAGTGTGCGCCCCGGGAAACACCCTGTGCTGATGAGCGCTGGTCCTAGCCCTGTGTCTGCATCTCTTTCCGTGGAAGTACTCATATGGAATCCAGCTGAGGCACGTGTTATCAGCCTCACTATGGGAGCTGATGCTTCTAAGTTTATTCCCTCTGAGGCTAGCATTTCCCTGTGATTGTTCTATGTGATGCTTACATATCTTAGCCTTACCTTAGCGTTGCTGGGGAGATGGAGGGTGGTTGGGGGTCTCTTCTGCTCATGACCTTTAGAGTTTTGCCCTGAAGCAAAGGAAATAATCCCTTGATCAAATATTTGCTGGCTGCTTAGAATGTAAATGTTCTCACTGCTCTGCTTCCATTGATTATTGAAAAGTTCATGACATCACACCGCCTATGATGTGTGTGCCGACTGTGGGTGTGTGTGTCTGCTGCGTTAGGAAAGATGCCTGTCAGTCTAAGAACACTGCGTGATTCCTAAAGTCTGTCTAGATTTTGTTTTCTCAAGTGAGACCTGGTTGAAAAAGTGGCCCCGTAGAGGAAGGAAGGGGGACGAGGTCTTTGGTGATGTATGTACCCCAGCATGTGTTAGGATGGGGGTCATTAAATGGCAATTTGAAGACCACGCTCCTTCCTATGGTGAAGGGGAATTATTTGGATTAAAGTGATGTGGCAGAGTAAAGATGAGTTAAGTTGATGAGTTCAAGGCCAGCCTAGTCTACAGATGGAGGTCCAGTCTCACAAAACAAACAATAACAAAAATTAAACCAGGATCCAAGCATGGACTCTTTTGCATCTTAAAATAAATAAATTAAACATTTATCCTTAATTGTGAAGATGTATTAGGCAAAGAATAAAATAATAAATGAAATTAAATATTGGGTCAGCAGAATAAATTGACTTTTGTTATTAGAAGTGGTTTAATAGAAATTCTAAGAAATCTTTAAACTATGGGATTTTTAAAAGAATACATAGAATTTAATGAAATACATATATGATCAATTAAAAAATATTCTTGATTAAATAATGTCAGACCTATTGCACATTATATTATTATAACCTCATGCAAAACCATCAGAGGTAATAGTAAGAAAGCCAAACCTAGCCAGCTAATCAAAAACCGTCAAATGACTATTTTGTGAATGACAGAAACCAAGAACATAATAATTAAAAATCATATGGAATACAACCAAATTTTAATAAAATTAGGTTTTCTACTTCCTAGGCCAGTGTTAAAAAAACCAACAGATTAAATAGTTTAAGGGAAAAAAACAAAACAAAAAAGAAAGAAAGAAAGCAGTCCAGTGAACACAGTCATACCTCTAGCCTAGGTTTGTTTAAGTGCTGGGGATTAAATCCATGGCCTTGAAAGTTCTGGGCAAATTCACTACCTCTGAGATAAATACCCTCCTGCCCAAGTACCTCTTCCTGCTCCTAATCAGCTCCCCCACAGCTCTTACTGGAAACTCAGCAGCTTGATCCCCATCCTTCTCAGAAACCAAGGGGTCAAGAATGTGGAGCAGGCCCTGGGACGTTTGCTGGACCCATGCAGGAGGGTGTCCTGTTTCTGTTCTCAACCCTTCAACAGCGGTAGCTGAAGAAAAAGTTTTCCCTTTCCCTTTTCTTCAGGTGTCCTGAGCTGAAAATACTGTTTTGAAAAGACTGTAGACATTCAAGCATGGTTTGGTTTGTTTTCCACACATGGCTAATGCTGTCTGCACTCTGAGTTTATCAGTGCGACACTAGTACATGTCATTTTGAGCAAACCCCTTTCTACAGTGCAAGGTGGCTGTCTGCTAACACTGGGACACTCAACGCTCTGCACACAAGTTTTCCTGCCTAGGCTTGTCTGCCTCCACCTGCACTCACAGATTCTATATCATCTGGGGCTGCCTTTTTCATGGAGACCGTATTACTCTCAAAGCTCCAGAACAAATTATCTGACCCTTTATAAAAAAATTGTTCTGATACTTAACAATTAGAAAGTTGATCCGAGAAGGAAGAGAAGGAAGTCCTGGTCAGCGTAGTTTGCAGGTAGAAGTCCACAGAAGGGTCTGAAACCTCTTATGAGGTGAGAATATAAAGGGGCACCTGGGCATGGTGGCATATGCCTTTAATCTTGGGAGGCAGAGGCAAGCAGAACTCTGTGAGTTTGAGGCCAGCCTGGTGTACAGAGAGTCTGGGACAGATAGGGCTACACAGAGAAACACTGGAGAAAAAGAGAGAGAGAGAGAGAGAGAGAGAGAGAGAGAGAGAGAGAGAGAGAGAAAGGGAGAGAGAGAAAGGGAGAGAGGAGAGAGAGAGAAAGGGAGAGAGAGAAAGGGAGAGAGAAAGGGAGAGAGGAGAGAGAATATAAGGAGGCCTGCAGAAAACAGGGTGGGTGAGGGATTACCTGCAAGACGCCTGAGAAGAGCTCCTGCCACCTAAGTTTAGGATGCAAAGCTACTCAAATCCTAGTAAGATTTGTCCTTAATAATATGCCAACGTTTTTCATCACAAAAGCTACATATAATAAAACACTCCAGTGGACAGGGAGCTGAATAGATTTCTTTCAAATGAGGCTCTGTTCTCCCACAGCCGGGCCACGCTGGCTTTTCACAGTTTCAGAAAAAAAAATCTTGTGTGATTTGACCTTGCGTTTTTAAAGCATTGATCATGAACTAGATGATTGGACTCCCTTGCCCCAGCAACCAGAATCTTTTTGCCACTTTGCAGGTGTTATGTTTTCTGGGTAACCAGCACTGTGTAAAAGGTCCCCAAGGAATCCACAGCCATGGCAAGCTCACCCCCTCCATCATTAAGGAGGCGACAATGGAGATTGCTAACAATGAAGGGTGCAGCACAGGCTTTTGGACCAACAAAGATGGAAAGCTTTGGGTACTATTTCTTGTCCATACGTGGCTAATGTCTGTATTAGAAGGTTATTAGTGTGAACCCAGCTCTATGCCAAGTCATTCTTGTCATTTTGAACAAATGACAATGTTGCAGTGTGAAATGTCTCCTGTAGATGCCTCTGTTTGAGCACTTGGTCACTTGGTGGTCCCCTGTTAGAAACTTCAGGAGGTCGAGACTCTCTGAAGGAAATGGGAGTGGCCCAGCTCCGAGTCCCATCCTTCTTCTTGATTCCTGCCTCTGGATACATGGTGATCAGGTGTCTCCTGTGCCCGCCTCCACACCTTCTAGCCATGATGGGACTGTATTCCGTCCTAACTCACGATCCAAAATAAACCTGTCTTTTCTTAAGTTGCTTGTGCCAGTAATTTAAATAACTAACATGTTTTCTTAGCGCACAGGTGTCCTGTTTGCTGTCCTAAGTGTCTGGGACACTTAGACTCCACAGGAAATTGACGTGGTTCAGGGTTGCCCCACACAGGTGGGCAGCACTGCTGATGAGCACACAGGAGCTCTGTGGGCTAGGGATCCTCTTGACCTGCCTCCTTGTGGGCTCCTCTTTACCCATGAGCGGGAAATCAAACTAGATAGTTTCCAAGGCATCTTCTGGCTCTTTGGCTTGGAGGCCTTCTGAGGCCATGGGCAGGGCTCTTCATGCTATGTGGTGCTTCTAGCCCCCGGGGTGCCTTTGAAACCAGCAGGGAAACCAGTAGGCCAGGAAGTCCCTGGGGCTCGGAGAGAAGGGAGCTATTGGATGTTCTAAGAACAGGGCTCTGGAGGCTGGAGGTGTGGGATGGGGCACATACCAGACCACAGGCACATGTGCCTGAGTCTGGACTAATTTTGCCCAACATTGGAGCAAAGGAGAGAGAGCACAGCCCCTCAGAATCCAGGAGCTAGAGAAGCGCCCATGCAGCACAGATTACGCTCTTTTCCACCTTGCTCAGACCAGTGCTGGGATAACGCCTGGCCTTTGCAGATTTCATACCTGGACTCAAGAGTGTGGTGCTTAGACTAAGGAAAAGGGAAAGAGTCATTAAAACAGGTCACTGGGGGCCATAAGTACACAATGCTGGGGCTCCTTTTGCTGGGGCCAAAGAACCCTCCACGAAGAGAGATAACAGGTCTAGGCACACTCAAGTCAACCATCAGTTTCCTCCAATTGTCCAAGAATTTCTCTGGGAAAAAGTGTGTGTGTGTGTGTGTGTGTTTGTGTGTGTGTGTGTGGTTTGGGTTTTTTTTTTTTTAGAAGAAAAGTAATTAGTTAGGTTTGCATTTGACCAAGGGACAGAAAAGCTCCCTGAAGCCAGCTCCCATGGCTGCTGCATCAGGACATTTTACATTCAAAATTCAAACCCAGCCTGGAGGACTCTTTCCTCCCAGTGCACACTTCTAAGTGCTGCAGCTGCAGGCTAGAACAGTGCCCTGCTTTACACAGTAATGTATTTTGGGGTTCAGCACTCTTACACGTCAGGTCCCAGAACTGTTCACTATTGGAGACTTCCCTGAGCATCACAGGATGCCTGTGACACCATCCCTGCCCTCTAATGCATTTGTTGCCAGTAGCAGGCCTTTCCCCCAATGCTCTCACTTAGTGATAGCAGCATCCCGAGTTCGCAGACTTTTCCATGTCCCAGCCTCACCGCAACAAAAGGAGACTCAGTCACATGGCTCACATGGACATCTGCCATCCAAAGAAAGGTGTAGAAATATATTTTAACTTGTGTTTCATTTTGTTTTCCCTTATACCAAAATTCTATTGCTAATGACTTAGGCCCCTCTTCCTGGCTGGCTGAGATCCTGGTGTGTGTCACTAGGAAGCCTTTGCCTGGCTGGCACCCTCCCAAATCCCTCCAGCACTTTCTCTTTGAAGCCTGGAGCCTCCTAAGGAAGTATTAAGAGCCAGCCGACTATGAGAGCAGTGTGCTCGTCTCTGGGCTGAGTGCCTCTGCTCAGGCAGTAAAATGCTTCAGCGGCGTGAGCATATGGCCTCTGAAAGCCATGCTGGGAGGTTAACAAGCCTAGAGGAAAGGGAGACAGGTTGTGCTAGGCTCAGAAAGTTGACAGACTGGGACGTCCCCTTCCTTAGGAGGACTGGGCTGGCTTTCCTTAGGGTACTTGATTCTGTACAGTCCATGCGTTATGTGCAAGAGGGTTAGTGCCTTGAAACTATGATGTACTGTCCCTTCAGTAAGGCTTGCTCCTGACCCTGACATCTGCCTCAGAGAGGGACTTGGAGCAGCCATGTGGCCCAGCACTAGCCCTTATGTCTGAACCCAGGGAGGTATCTACCTTCCATTAGGCAAAAAGATGTGAAAAGCTCAGCAGCAGCCCACTGCATTCTGTGTGCATGGGCTCTTCGTGGTGACATCCATCACCTGGGCGACTCTCAGCAGACAATTAGCCTACGGGATTGGTCAGAGATCAGCTGTGGAGGTTGCACAGTTTGATAAGCCCAGGACAAACAAGGCTAGAAAAGGCCATTGGCATATTTTATCCAAAAAGCATATTGGCTATGAAGTTTCATGATCATACCAAAAGTGATCATACCTGGTTGCCCTCATCAAGGCATGATGATAATAGACATTTTTTGATACAGGGTTTCTCTGTAGCTTTGGAGCCTGTCCTAGAACTAGCTCTTGTAGACCAGACTGACCTCAAACTCACAGAGATCTGCCTGCCTCTGCCTCTGGAGTGCTGGGATTAAAGGCATGTGCCTCCCAACTGATAAAGGACATTTTAAAATTGAATTTATTTCTCCTTCTGCTCCTGATTTGGACCTTGGGGTTTCAGTCCGGTGCTCCAATGTGGAACTCTGTCTCTGTCTCCTTTCATCGTCTAATATCCAGGAGGATGACTATATGTTTTTCTTTGGGTTCACCTTCTTATTTAGCTTCTCTAGGATCACGAATTATAAGCTCAATGTCCTTTATTTATGGCTGGAAACCAATTATGAGTGAGTACATCCCATGTTCCTCTTTTTGGGTCTGGCTTACTTCACTCAGGAGAGAGAGCACGAGCAAGGAACTCAGGACTGCGAGGGGTACACCCACACACTGAGACAATGGGGATGTTCTTTTAAGAACTCACCAAGGCCAGCTGGCCTGGGTCTGAAAAAGCATGGGATAAAACCGGACTCACTGAACATAGTGGACGATGAGGACTGCTGAGAACTCAAGAACAATGGCAATGGGCTTTAATCCTACTGCACGTACTGGCTTTGTGGGAGCCTAGGCTGTTTGGATGTTCACCTTACTAAACCTGGAAGGAGGTGGGAGGTCCTTGGACTTCCCACAGGGCAGGGAACCCTGACTGCTCTTCGGGCTGATGACAGAGGGGGGAGTTGATTGGGGGAGGGGGAGGGAAATGGGAGGTGGTGGCGGGGAGGAGACAGAAATCTTTAATAAATAAATAAATAATAAAAAATAAAAAGAAAAAAAATTGAATTTATTTATCATTATTATTATTGTATGTGTGTATGGTGGCAGGAGATATACAGCATGGTGTTTGTGTGGAGGTCAGACCACAACTTTGCCTTTCTTTTCACCTTTATATGAGTTTTGGGGATCAAAGTCAGGTCATCAGGACTGCATTGTAAGTCACAATCTCACTGGTCCTATAACGGATAAATTCATGGGGTTTATTTTAGGAGTGGATCTTTTGGAATAAGTAAGAATCATTGGAAAAATATCCCCCCTCTTCATTTCTATTTTGAACCATGGTCTCACATAGCCCAGGCTGGTCTTGAACTTCCTATTAGCTTAGGATGACCTTGAACCCTGATTCTCTTGCTTCCCTTCCCTACTTGCACAGTGCTGATGATGTAACCCAGGCCTTCACGTCCTCTGCCACCTGGGCTACATGCACAGCTTTACCTAGAAAAACCTTCTCAAGACATTTTTAGTGGGGATACTCTGAGCCATAGTTGAAGGTGGGCACTGTACATGTATGTGACAAGGCATGAGAGTATCCGTGCCTTACCACATACACAGTGTGAATGTATGGGTCAGATGGCTCAGCTTAGTCACTTCCTGCTTAGAGTGAGTGGATGAGTTACTTAATATCCCTGGCCCTGGTCCTTTGTGGTTAGAAATGATGCATTAGGTGTTGAAAAGCACAGAAGGCTCTTGATGATAGGTATCACTGTCACACAGTGTGCTCTTATCTGTGGTGAGAAAATAGGTGCCATGTCTCGATTTAGACTCCTCAATGGCTTACATATGTAATTATATATAATGCATATAATATATGTACATTTACAATATAATATACTATATACACATACAGTATGTATACATATATAATTATGTAAATGTGTATAAATACATATACAATACACGTGCATATGAAACGTATTCACTTCACTGAATGCTTGGTACTGGGTGAGGAGGTTCTGTATCTTGAAATGCTTTCTTTCAGTAAGACTAGAAGACTGTATTTCAGACACCTGAAATATCTTCCTACTAAGTCTCTAGTGTTCCAGCTTTTCATTCGTTCCATGACCATTTATTGAGCACCTACTGTGCGCCAGGCACTCTCCTAGGGGCTTTGGATTCAGCAGTGAAAATAGACAAACACCCATGATACAATTTTTTTTTAAAAAATAGTGTTTAAAACTTTTTTGTTTTAGTGTGTTGGGGTATGCGTGTGCATGTATGTGTATTAACCTGGGCATACTCATGTAAAGTATCATGTCAATGTCTGATTTGTTCCCAGTTGCTCTCCACCTTCATTTTGGGGGGTGGGGACAGGGAAAGGTCTTTCATTGAAAATGAAAGCTCACTGAATTGGCTGCCAGCAATCCTGCACCCTATGTTCTTCTGTCTCCTCCTCTCCTGGTGCTAGCCTTTTACATACGTGCTGGTGATTTGAACTCAGTCCCTCATGCTTGCGGAAAGATGCGTTCATTCACCCAGCCATCTCTTCGTCTCACTTTCTCGGAGGTTATGTGCCCAGTGTGGTTCTGCCATGCCTCCAGGAAAGAAGTCTGGCGCTCAACATTGTTAGAGCGTTTGTGAACAAACTGTGCCCTGCTAGTTCTGTGTTGGGTGCTGGGGAAGAAGGGTGTACTGAGAATAGAGATTCTGGAATCCAGCCTCAGTGGTGGGCGAACTGGATAACTGGTACATGAGCAATTAATTTGGAGACAGAAAATACAGATTCATGACAGGTGTCTTGATAATCTAGAATTTTTAAATACATTTCTGGATGAATAATTCATTAAGGCTTTTTACTGAGGCATGTCAAGGCATGGTGCCTGGAATATACTACGTAAGACTGTGCATGAATGAACAGTTCACTGAAGGAAGGGCTGCCATGTACGGTTGCATGGGTACTGCATGAGCAACTCCAAGGGCATCCCATTGAGATGGTGGCTGCGGGGCCAAGGACAGCAGCTCTGTTCATCATCTTGCTCACAGAGTCTCATTAAGTCCTTCCTACATCCGACTTACTGTTTGAGTGGCATCTCCCCACACTGTGTCAGCTTTGGAGTCTCCAGCCAGGGAGGTCAGTTTTTCCCTACGTTCATGAAGTATAGCAGGGAGAATCAGAACACAGTTCCTGCGTGGATAACAGAAAGAACAGTCCCTCCATGATGAACTGTAAGGGAGTCTTGGAAGCAGTCAGGTCTTTGGGGAGAAAGAGGAAGACACAGAAATGGAGATATTCTAGGTCTTGGGCTTCCCGGTGTAAGTTTACGAGCCCTTTGTCCTGTTTTCTCTTGCTGAAACACACCATCTACTAAACTCTTCTTTTTCTCAGAAGACTTGAGAAAGACTCCAAAAAACACTAGCTGACCAAGGCTCTGGGCATACCGCAGGCACTGTTGAAAATCAAGGGAGTCAGCAGAACTGGGAAGAAGAGAGACAGCTTCTATCGCAGTTTCTCTTTGAACTCTCTTTGAATATCTGCCCTTCCTTGGAGTCCGCAGTAAAAAATGTGTAATAGAGAACTGTGTGTAACAAGAGGGCCTGCTTGTTGGGGTTTTTGTCCTGCCCAGTTCCCACAGCCATTTAGCTCCAAAAGAATCACACAGAGATTCTGGTTAGTTATGACTGATTGGCCCATTAGCTCAGGCTTCTTATTAACTCCTATAACTTACATTAGCCCATTATTCTAGTATATGTTAGCCAAATGACTCAGTACCTTTTTCAGCAGGACAGGTCACATCCTGCTTCTTCGGTGCTCTGGGCAGGATTCAGAGGAAGCTTCTTTCTTCCCAGAATACTCCTTTTCTCATTGCCCTGCCTCTACTTCTTGTCTGGTTGTCCTGTCTAAACTTCCTGCCTGGCCACTGGCCAATCAGTGTTTATTTAAAACATGATTGACAGAATACAGACAATTCTGCACCAATGGTGGCTGTTGCTTCTCTCCTTATGTCTTGGGTGGTTGCGGTTGTAAGCAGGATTTTACACTTTCTGTCCTGTTCCTCCTCCTTAGAACAACGGAAGAGGAAGGGAAAGGCGGACACTGCTGAGTCACACATGGGATTCCTTGAATATTTCTCAAGATCCTGAGGGGAGTCTGCCTTTCTGTGGTCTGGGGGTACCACATACAGTGAAACTGTGGGAACCCAGTCTCCAATGATGCTCCTTGCTCATCATTTAGTTAATTCTCAGTAAACACTCAGACACTTAGCTCCTGGGGGCCACAAAACATAAAACTGAGGCTATCATCATGCTGGAAAAGGTATAGATAGTGATGGAGATGACGTTGAGGTTCTAGGAAATGAGGTTTTTGAGCTCTCTGATTTCAAGATGGTACGGTATATTTCTTGCGGACACATCTGGCTCCATGTGCTGTGAGCACCTCTTTGACTTTCAGAGCCTGTAGAACCTACAGATAATCAACTAGTGTTGAACAGGTTCCATGATGCCTTCTGTGCTGATCTTCCTAATAAAAATGGCGAGACTGAGGCAGAGATACATGCTGCACTCACGAATCCTCCCAAGGAAGAGATTATTACCTAAGTGTTGCATGTGAGGAAACTGAGGTCTTCAGCAATTGTGCATCCAGAGTTTGGGATTTTTCATCTCCAGTAACTACTGTGTAACGTGTGTTCTTTATACAGCATAAGTTCTTATGACCAGGGAGGGTGCTAGTTCCCTAAATGGAAGGAAGGCGATGATGGTCACACCCCCTGTGAATAGGTAAAGACAAGAGTGACCCCTACTTAGTCAGCAATCACACTGGTCAGGCATTGGGCTTGATTTTATATTCCGAGAGCATTTCAGTGAGGAAGGTACTGATTTCCATCCCATTTGACAGATGATGATGTTAAGGTCCAGGGAGACAAATGGCCTCTCCAAAGTCACACAGTTGTTAGAAGTGCCCCATCTTTTTGTATATGCATGCGTGTTGGAGGGTATGTTTGCACATGTATTTGCAGGTATACATGTGGAGACCAGGGGGACATTAGGAATCTTGCTTTGTCATTCTCTGCCTTATTTCCTTAAGAGAAAGTCTCACACTGATCTTGGAACTAGGTTGGTAGGCGTTGAGCCCCAGTGAGCCTCCTGCCACTCCTCCACCCAGCATTAACACTGCAAGAATGCAGAGCCATGCCTGAGTATTTACGTGGGTGCTAGGGACGCGAACTTAGGTCCTAATGCTTGAACAGCAAGCGCTCTACCATGGAGCCAATCATCCCAGCTTCATATTCTTACATCTTTTTGTTTCCTGTTGGATTTTATGTTTTTAGAAATGATGATGAATTACTTCTAATTAATCCCTCCATCCCTCAAACTATCTGAAAAATATTTTTTCTCCCCACTGAGGTAATTCTTTGGCTTCCTATTCTTACTAGCCACGGCAGATGCCACTGGGTCAGCCATTGGCCTCTGTGGAATGCTTTTCTTCCTATCTTCTGTCCCTCAGGTAGACAGGTGAGAGGAAGGTGTGCAGCAGATGGCTGTCTTGGTGTTAGGTATAGCATCTCATAGTTAAAATTCAGCATTGATTCATTTTGTTAGCCATCAGGTCGTGCCAACTTGATAAATCACCTCAATGGCTCGATACGATGGAGCGACTGCAGCATTATCAGTGACCAGGAACTGCAGTCAGTGGAAGATCTGCTTCATGGTCAGCGCAGCGGAGCTGGGTGCCGGTCTGTTCTGTGCCAGCTGGAGAAGAGAGAGCCCTTGCTCATCTCTGGGGCCTGGTAGGCTACAGAGGACGGGGAGGAGAGGAGTTCCTTTTGGTGGGAAGAAGGAGGAAGACCATGTTAAGGGCTCCAAAAATCTCCATTCCAACAGGGATGACTCTTATTTTATTGCTACCATGGAGACAGAAAGAATTTGAGGCAGCTCTTGGATTTCCCAAGATGGAATCTACAGGTTTTCAGTTCGATTGGACATGCAGTATTATTCATTTTGCTTCCATGGTGAACCACTGTCGATTTCCACTCGTTGTGAGCTTGACGACTTGAAGCCCCCCAGTGCTGGTTACACCTCTAGCTGCTCTTGCTTTTCCTTTCCCATCTGTCATCTTTTAGAACTGTTTGCCCCAAACTGCCAGGAGTGCTTTAGTTCAGGGAATTGTGCATTTTCTTTAGATTGTCTCAGAAGATGACATGAGTGCTTGCCTTTAAAAACTGCCAGGACAGGGCTATTTCCCATCAGACTGTTAAGCTCCTTCACAGTAAATGCTAAGCGTGCATTACAAAGTAGAAGATGACAAGGTACAGCACTCAGTTTGTCTCTCTGTTTGGCTCCTCTTTGTAAACACATAACACACCAGGAAATATTGACAGCCATTATTTATGAGCTTAATTTTTATTTTTATTTCTGTAACTTTTCTAAATTAAAAAAGAATTTATATGAAAAATACCACCTTTTTTGCTGAAATATGATATAATAATAAAAATGATACATTTGACACATACATATTATCTGTTTTGCCCTGTTTCTTTCTTAAAATTGCCCAGAGCTTGTAGGACCTTCTTAAGGAAAGACATACAAGACAGGAAGAGAGAGAGGTGCCATTCAGAGATGGGGGGAGGGATATCATTTATACCACAAGACCCAATTTAATCAGTGTCAACCAGCCCCTCACCCCTCTCCTCTTGTGCTTGTTTAGGTTAAGTATTCTCAGGCATCTTCTGATGGTTACCATATTGCAATTAAAATGCCGGGACTGGAGTGTTTTTACATCTCCTTCCACAACCCCAGCTGTCAACAGCTGCCCCTGTTTAATCAGGGCCCATATTGTTCCCTTCCATCAAGCAACTTTCAACTTTCTCAGGTGACAACGGATGGAAGAGAAAGACATCAGCTGAATTTTAATTTCATCTTGCCACTTAGAAAATACACTAAAGAAGTAGCTTTAGGATGTCTTGCCAATGGAAGGATGACGACACACCTGTTGGAGGTCTGGTCACTGCCATCTTCTCATCCACGGTGGATGCTGTGGGGCAGGAGAAGGACTGGTACCCAGAAGCATTTGATGAAGAGCAGAGAAAGGGCCCTTGGCTATAAATATCATCACATGCCAGCTGTCTCAGTCATGGAAGAAAGGAGATCTGAACCTCATTCACATGGTCCCTAAGAATGAATTAGTGTGAGTCTTGCAGGCTTTGTGAAAAGACAATGAGACTAGCACCCCAAAACTTCCCAACAGGCAAGCATTACTCCAGGCTGTAAAATTATTCCCTGTAACACGTGGCCCTGATACCTCTGACTTCTTTAACTGTAGAGTTTCCCTACAGTGGAAGCCATGACATCCTCTGTACTGGCTATGTTGTGACATGTGCTTTTAATTGTGATGTGTGGGCGCGCACATGGTCATCATACACAGAAGCCCTTCATGTGTACATCTGCTACAGATGAGTAAACACACAGGCTTCATCCAGAACCCATAGCTCATTCATTAATTCGGTGCTTCTTCAACCCTAAGAGGCATGTGGTACGCTTATAAACGTGCAGGTTCTCAGGTCTTATGGCTGGAGTCTGAAGAGCCTGCCTTTCTGACAAGTAGAAGGCTGTGAATCCAGGGAGCACACCTCCAGTAAGAAAGGTGTAATCAACAGCTTGTCTCCCTAGGGATCACCAGCTTATTCAAAGGGCCTTTGGAGAAGACTGGCTTCTGTATATAGTTTTTCCTTATGTGTTTTTTTCTTGACAAGCATAATTGTTTCTTATGCACACTTTGATGTGCAAATAACTCAGTTGGTTGGTTAGTTGGCTTGTTGATCTGAGATGTATGTGACTATGCACCCATGGAGGTCAAAGGACAAACTAAATCACCTGCCGTTCTCTCCTGCTGCCTTGTGGGAATCAGGGGATCAAACTCAGTGCATTGGAGGCCTCCAGTAAGTAAAAGAGCTTTTACCTGCTGAGCCAAGTTGGGTTTTGCTTTTTAAACCAGAATGGACTTGCCCGAGCAGGTGTCATTGACTGACTTTGTACAGGTTGGGCAGGTATACTTACACAAGTCAATCCCTCTTCATTCCCCATAGACCGTGAGCTTCTGGAAGAAGACAGGCAAGGCCTGGATCAGGATTTGCAATTTTCAACATGCTTATCAGTTTGATTGTGATCTATTGGAATGAGCTTGGGAAAAATGCATCGCAGTAAGATGTAGCACAGAAATGTCAAGGAATTTCTGCTGGAACTTCCCTGCTTTGCGCTCCTGGTTAAACTGGAGCTCAGTTTCTTTCAAGATCCCTGTGGTGTGACAGTTGGAAACACATTAATGAAAATCTCAGTCCACATCACTTTTTCTCCCTCGCCTGAAGCTTTGTGGAAGTCAAAGGACAAGGTTCTCTGCCTTGGGGTTTGAAGTAAAACCCCCATGACCAAAGCAATTGGTCATTGGCCTCTGAGACTCCCCAGAGAAGGCTATAGTGAGCTGTTGGGATGACTGGGTGGAGCAAATATGAGAAAGAAGATATAGGTGCTTGCTCAGTGGTGTGGGTACGGGCTCAGTGGTGTGGTAATGGGCTCAGTGGTGTGGGTACCAGATCAGTGGTGTGGGTATGGGCTCAGTGGTGTGGGTACCAGATCAGTGGTGTGGGTACCAGATCAATGGTGTGGGTAAGGGCTCAGTGGTGTGGGTATGGGCTCAGTGGTATGGGTACAGGGCAGGCAGATAATTTGCTGTTGAAGCTGTGTTGTGATGAAGCTCACCCATCTTACTGAGAGCAACATGACCTGGGTTAGGAGAACTGAAGCACTTGGAAAAGCCTAGAGGGAGATGGTGATTCTCTTGTTCAGCAGCAGATGATCATGGGAAGTTAAAAATGTGAATGCAGTTGGCTTTGGTCTACTGGAGTTCATGAGGAGTGATAGCAATAATCACATTGGAGTACCCTAAATAACCTTCACAGCCACACGGATAGCATCTGCTTGGATTCAGCCTTTAAATTTGTGGGGTGGATGGGAGGACAAAGGCATAAGACACCCCCCCACACACACACACCACCACCACCTGCTTCACGTAGGCTGAGACACTTTCAAGACTCAGTGCTTGGAATCTTACACTCAGTATGGATGAGATTTTTTGATTTGTTTTCTAATCTATCATCTACGTGTCTGTCTGCCTATCATCTTTGTATGTCTGTGGGAATGCACATACCATGGGGCACATTGGAGGGTAGACAGGTTCACTCCTTCCACCATGTGGGTTCTAAGGGTGGAACGCAGGTCCTTAGGGTTGGTTTGAACCCCTGATTCCCACAAGCCTTTACCCACTGAACTATCATGCTGGCCCACTATTTTGCTTGGGTTGTTTTTTATATACTGGGTATTGAATATAGTGCTGACACAGTCTGGGCAAAGGTCTACCACTGAGTTGTATCCTAGCCCTCTTTTTTCCTGGTTTATTTTAATTTTGAGACAGTATCTTACTAAGTTACTTACGCTGCCTTTGGACATACCCTATAGCCAAGATAGGCCTTGAACTTGCGACTTGTCTCATCTCCTGAGTAGGTGGGGTTACAGCCCAGACCTGCATCTCTCTTTTCTTTTTTTTTTCTTTTTAAAAAAGTATTTTATTTTTAGTTTTGGTTGCATGCGTGTGTCTCAGCATGGGTGTGCGCATGTGCTCTCAGGGGCCTGTGGAGGACAGAGGTATAGGGTCCCCTGGAGTTGGCGTTATGGGCGTTGTGGGTCATCCAGTATGGGAGCTGGAAGCTGAGCACCAGTCCTCTGCCGGAACAGTACTCTTTTTTTTTTTTTAAATTTATTTATTTATTGAGGATTTCTGCCTCCTCCCCACCACCGCCTCCCATTTCCCTCCCCCTCCCCCGATCAAGTCCCTCTCCCTCATCAGCTTGAAGAGCCATCAGGGTTCCCTGACCTGTGGGAAGTCCAAGGACCGCCCAACTCCATCCAGGTTTGTTGAAATAGGAGCGGCGGGGCTGCGTCCCCAGCACCCGGCCGCCCACATGGCTAGCTTAGCTTATGTCCCGAAATAATTACATGGAAACTGTGTTCTTTTAATCACTGCCTGACCCATTAGTTCCAGCCTCTTATTGGCTAGCTCTTACATATTGATCTAACCCATTTTTATTATTCTATGTAGTCCACGAGCCGGCTTACCAGGAATGATCTTAACCTGCATCTGCCTGGAGTGCGGGAACCATGGCGACTCTCTGACTCAGCTTCTTTCTCCCAGCATCCTGTTTTGTTTTCTCCGCCTACCTAAGGGTTGGCCCATGAAATGGGCCTAGGCAGTTTCTTTATTAATAAGAAATCATTCCCACATCACAGGTTTAGTAAGTTGAGCATCCAAACTGCCCAGGCAAGGAGGGGGAGCACGAGCAAGGAACTCAGGACCGCGAGGGGTACACCCACACTCTGAGACAATGGGGATGTTCTTTCGGGAATTCACCAAGGCCAGCTGGCCTGAGTCTGAAAAAGCATGGGATAAAACTGGACTTGCTGAACATAGCGGACAATGAGGACTACTGAGAACTCAAGAACAATGGCAATGGGTTTTTGATCCTACTGCACGTGCTGGCTTTGGGGGGGCCTGGGCAGTTTGGATGCTCATCTCTCTTTTTTTTAATGCTGAAAACCATAATACTCAGTCATCACATCAAGTCCAGTATAGTTTAGGGTGGTTTGTTGATGTTCTTTTGTTTTGCTTTTGTGTGTGTGCATGAAGTGCATGTGTATTTGTGTGCACATGCATGAGGACATGAGAAGGGAACCTCAGGCTCATTCATTACAGGAGTGGGTGTTATTCCTCAGGAGAGAGCCACATACCTTGTTTGTTTCTGTGCTTCAAGATTTTCATTTTATTTTTAAAAATTATTTCTGTGTGTGTGTCGTGTGTGTGTGTGTGTGTGTGTGTGTGTGTGTGCTGTGTGCCCCTGTGTGCAGGTGCTCGGGACCCTGCACATACGTAGAAGCCAGAGGAAAATGTTGCCTGTCCTGCTTGACCACACTCCACCTTATACCCCACTCTCATTGAACCTGGTGTTATTCTGGCCGTCAGCAAGCCCCAGCGATCTTCCTATCTCTCCCCACCCTCAGCACTGAACTTAGCACATTGTAGACACCTTTGCTTTTTTAAAACATGTGTTCTAGAGACTTAAACCCAGGTCCTTGTGCTTGTATGTCAAACACTTGACCAAGTGAGCCCTCCCCTCAGTCTCAGCTTCGGATTTTGTTCTTTCTGGAAACAGTTGCTATTCATGTTTGTGATGTTTTTGTGGTTTTTGTTGGCAGTCAGATTGCCTTTATCATTTCATCTGTGGTCTATTGATTAAAATAACCACAGTGCTGACATTACGCATTCATCATAACCGGGTAAGGCTTCCCTCTGCCCCTTCTGCGAAAGTATTTTTATTTCTGCTCTTCTGAATTAAGATGAATCACGCTGCCCATCTGCTCAGCCTTCAGATCCTGTGGTGGACCTGTTTGACCTTCTTGCCCCCCAGCCAGCAGTTGGAATCACTTGGCAGTCAGAGGCCAACAGAATCTGCTTTGCTTGTGTGTTCAAATCATACTGTGAAGACTGCCCTGCACCCCAGCTCTGTCTTCCCTCTGACACATCTGTCTGTAATGAGAAGAGAAGCTAGAATTAGAGACTAAAACCACTTTGCCTTGAAGTAGCCACACAGAGGGTCTGTTCTGGGTGGAGCTAAGCAAGGTTCTTCACCCTCCTATGCTTTAGCTTCCCCTGTCTGAAAGATGAGATGGTTGCAATACTCAGCTTGGAGACTTGCAGGTGTAACAAGGGAGGTGGGGATGCTTTACTCGCGGTTCACGTGTTTGTGTGTCCTAGAGGCCACTGCCTTGGGGCTTCTGCACACTTTTACTCTGTCTGCCCGAAGTGTTTTTCCACCTGCTCCCCAATTGTCTGCTCGCTCATCCCTTTAAGATTTTACTCAAGAATTTCCAACTCAACGAAGATCGGACTTTTCGAAACTTGACCACCTCCATTAACGCTCACCCTTCCCTCCTGGTCCATTAGTTACTTACCATTATCTAATAAACTGGGTGCCTCTTCCGAACTGGCTCTTGTTTCCCCCGGAAAGTCATAAAGTCAAGAAATTGTGTGCCCTGTTTTTATTCCTAATGCCTGGGGAGACAATAAATATTTGTTAGATTAATGTACTATCTTAGTGCTTCTTAGCATCTCATAAGCTTCAGCCTGTGCCTGGGTGATCTCGAATTGCCTTCTCCTCATTTGTGACCCAAGCTCCATGGCTGAACAGAGCAGATAAACACTTTCTGCTTTGCCTCAGAAACTCCCCATTGCCTGTCTCCTTCTTCTGCCTTTAAATCCCATTTGATGCTCGCGGTATGCCTTCTGGTCTCCGCCCCTGGTTTCTGGCAATCTCACATGAGTGAGGCCCATCTTCCCAACTGTTATTGGCAAGCTTCTTGCTAGCAGGAACAGCTCCATTCCTCTATTTTCTTCTGCGTGCTGCTCTGAGCGCAGTGGATGCTCGGTGGCTGCCAGAGCTGCCTCAGTTTACACCGACGATGTGCTGTGTGACTTTGGGGTTTATCACTTACTAACTGGAGACCTTGGGGCTGGTTGAGGGGAGGAAAAGAAATATTGCTGTGTAGAAGCAATGCCCGCATGAGTGAAGTGTATTTGCTGTGTAAACCCATCGGGCTGTGCCTCTCTCTATCACACCACAGCACTCACATTACTCTGGCCCAGAAGTTGAGAGTGGAAAAAAAAAAGAAGTAAACTCTAAATATCAGAACAGTTTAAAAGGTTTTATGGTAAAGTCCCATGAACTTACCAATTAGGCTCTAGCATTATGATTTTAATTTAATTGCTTTATCTCATCTCTCCCCAGTCATCTACCCTTTTCTGTATTAAGCCATTATATTTGATGCATTTTGAAGTAAACGGCAGACATTGTATATTTCCCCTCATCATATCAGCATGTGCTGAATCAGAGTATTGCAACTGGTATCCTGATATTTTCTAGTGTGCAATTATCTTGCTTTTTCTAGAACTTCATAAAAATGAGAGCATGTGGCGAGTAGTCTCTTATGTAGATTGCCTACTCTCCAATTTGTTTCTCTGAGCTCCATCTATGTCATTATGATCGTGTTCCTTTTATCTCCAGTGAGAGTGATACTCCCGGGTGTGGAAGCCCCATGATTCCTTTATCTTTGTGCCGCTCGGCAGACATGACGAGCAAAGTGGCTGCTCGCGCATGTTGATGTGTGAAGGTTACCTTTACACCTCAGACACATACCTAGAAGAGAGCCTCCTAGGCCAGAGACTGCAGTGTTCCCATCGTATAGTAAATTATTCCATGTCTCATAGCATCTGCATGTATTTCCTCTTTCCTTGTTCAAGATGTTGTCATCCATGTGTGATGCTTTCCCTGTTATTTACCATCATGCACCTGCCTCTTTTATGTTATTCGTAGCTCACTCTTCCCCGACCACCATTTCACAGTAATGACAGTGCCACCCTTAAGATGTCACTCTTTTAATTATATGCATGACATCTTTTTCCAACCATCTGATAAGTCTGTGTGCTTCCATCATAGTGTAAACTAAGGCTAGAGATCATCTACTTGTCTAATGTCGTCCTATAATCCCAGGGTTCCTATAATAGTCTACTTTTAAATGTTTTAAAATATTCTATAATTTAGAAAAAGCGGGATAAATAGGATAGTGGTCATGATGTAAATTTTTGACAGACTTGTAGACACAGTAATGAATGAACAAAATCCTGAATTACCAGGACCACATCCAACTTAGTCCCCACCATGTATGAACTGCACACTGTGAGGCTGATAGATGCACATGTGACAATGGCTTCTTAGTAGGTCAGAATGCAATTCTGCAAAATGTCCTCTTTCCTGCCTTGGCAGTTAATCTAGTTCCTAAACTCGGCTATTGCTAGATTTCATTACCTGGATACTAAATGAGTCACAGCTGGGTGAGAGGCATCCAGGAAGAAAATACTACTGGCAAACTGGAAAATGCCTGGGAATGCTTGTGAAGGGCCTAATTTCATGACTTTGACTTTCAGTGGTGCCAAATGTGTTTCTCCATGCTTGGCTTCTTGGGCTCCTTCTAACTGGGGGAAAAGGGTAAAGAAGGAAGTGTTTATTGTCCAGATATCGAGGGTGCATGATGGCATTTGTGACTGGACATGATTTTTTTGTCTTGATCATGGGTTGGTGTTCAGGACACATGTAACCACAGTTACAGAACATCTTTGATATTCAAGGAAAGCAAAAATTGGCATCTCTTTGCTTCAGATCTCCTGATGTGGCAGAGAAAGGCAAGAGAAATGATGTCTGGCGATATCTATGTCTAGAGTTTTGCTTCCTCCACCTAGCAGACTGCACTGCGCAGGATCTACTGACACTAGCAATTAAGAAGGAACGCTCAGTCTTTCAGTGTCTCATGGTGTGGACAACTAGTGAGGCCATTGGGAGAGAATCCTCCCAGCATCTGCTTCTCCTTGTACTGACCATGAATATCCATGTGGTTGAGTCTCATAAACAGACATGATGACAGGCAACTGCTTCAAGGTGTAGGGGACATCACTATGAAAGCAAGGACAGAAAGAATGCAAGAATCAGATGAGCATCATAGTTTGTGGAAGACTGTCTTCAGCAAGGCATGAGCTCAAAGTAACTGTCAGCACTGCTTAAGACCTGTGTAAGACTGAGCTTAGGTACCATTTGTCTCTGATTAGGGAGTGGTTTGCATGACTCCATCCATCCCAAAGGACTTATAGGTAGTTAGTGATTGTTGGTGACAGAGAGACATTCTCTTCAGTGGTATCAGTGTCATCATTGGGAAGGTGCCTATGCTCCTGTAAGGGACCCTAATGACCCTAACTGGGTCACAGAAGCAAACAAAGGTCAAATCAAACCAAAATCCATAGGAGGAGGAAAAAAATCAGTAGGGGCAGAGGGAGACAAGAGAGGGCAATGGAGAATAAATATGACCAAAAATATGTTATACAAATGTACAGCAATGCCATGTGAAACCCATTATTATATAAAATCAGCACATGCTAAGAAAACATAAAAAATAAAATTGCGGTTCACACTGCTCCCATCCCCAGAACCAATGTTCACCCTTTATGCTTAATCTTCCACCCATGCATAGGCAGGAAAGAGTTGTTTGAAATGGAAGAAGCCATCTTCCATTGTGCCTTCCCATCAATATCCCACTTGCTTTCCTTTCCTTAATGGAGAGTAAAACTCACATTCAATTAAGACCTCACTCAATGAGGAAGTTGAGGAGAACCATGTCTGGCCAACTCCTTGGTGTGAGAAAGATAGATATTAATACCATCAAGACAACTGGAAGGGAAAGGCTAGAGTTGAGGGAACACTGTGAGCTTGGTTCTTGGCAGGCATACTGTGAAGAATAGCATCCTCTGAGGTTCTGAAGGTAGACTCCTGTGATCCTCTGGAGGTCTAACTGCTCTTCAGTGCCATGGTTTGCAAAGCAAAGCTGGTGCTGGATGTGAGTAACCCACAATCTACAGCATATATTTTAGGAACTAGGGCTTTGATCTTTGTGAATGATTAAGTTATAATTTTCAAGGGCTTGTTGAGGTGAAGGATTCTGGGAAACGACAATCTAGAAGAGAATCTGCATCACCATCAACTCCCATCTGATGCATCTTCAGAGTCACGTGACAGGAGTAATTGATGCACTGGAAGGCACTGGAGTCACCAGCCTGGCTTTTTGTTTTGTTTTGTTTTTGTTTGTAAAAAGAGCAGGACTTTGGTCAAACAGTTTCTAAAGAATTCAGAGACTGAGCTAGGCATGTAGTTTGTTTGGTAAAGAGGATGCCTGCCTCATGTTCCCACAGTCCTGGTTTCAATCCACCAAACCACATAAACCTGGCATGGTGGTTCATAGCTATCATTATAGTGAAGATGAGAGATTGAAAGTTCAAGGCTTATATATCAAAAAAAAAAAAACCCAAGCTAACAAACAAACCCCAAGTCCAAACCAAAACAAAGCACACACATGTGTGAAAAGTGGGAATGTAGGGGAATCCAGAGGCCAAAAGGTCAGCAGTGGAGAATGTTGGGTGTGGTGGGTCCTATAATCCTAACTCTTGGGAGGTAGATATAGGAGGATCAGGAGGTAAAGGTCATTCTTTGCTAATACCAAGTTTAAGACGAATATTGGTTATATGAGGCCCTACCACAAACAAACAAACAAACAAACAAAAACCGCCAAACCAAAAATCAATGAAAACCCCCAAGAATAAAAACCCCAAAACAAACAAACACACAAAAACAACAAGGAAAGGGGGCTATGGATATGGTTCACTTGGCAGAATGCTTGACTAGCATGCATGAAGCTCAGTCCCCAGAAGTGGATAAACATAGGAGCAGTGAGGCCACCTGTAATCCGCATTCAGGAGGTGGAGGCAGGGGGATCAGAAGTGTAAGGTCATCTTTATGTTTGCTAGTAAGTTTGAATCCAAGCTGGGCTATGTGAAACCTGACTCAAAACAAACAAACAAACAAAATAGAGAGAGGGGAAGGAGGAGGAAGGGAAGGAAGGGCGGAAGAAGGAAGGAAGGAAGGAAGGAAGGAAGGAAGGAAGGAAGGAAGGAAGGAAGGAAGGAAGGAAGGAAAAGAGAGCAGCAGTAAGAAACTGGCTATGGGCCGGGAGGTGGTGGCGCACGCCTTTAATCCCAGCACTCGGGAGGCAGAGGCAGGCGGATCTTTGTGAGTTCGAGACCAGCCTGGTCTACAAGAGCTAGTTCCAGGACAGGCTCCAAAACCACAGAGAAACCCTGTCTCGAAAAACCAAAAAAAAAAAAAAAAAAAAAAGAAACTGGCTATGGGGAAATGAAACTTCTGAATGTCTGTTGACAAAGAGTCCGGGGCTGATCTGTGGAGACCCAGTGGATCTTCTCCTGAGTAATTGCAGAGTTACTCCAAGGTTTGGGCACCACTGACACTGGCAGTTCTGCTGACCCTGGGGGCGGGGTTACTCTAGGAGAGTGAGAAGAAGGGTGGGTTCCTTCAGGTCCTCTGAAATGACTGTTGATTCCCTTGCCTGGAGGTTTCCTTCGGTCTAGGAGAGCTTCCATGTCAGAGGGGGCAGGTAGGAGGAATAGGGAGAGAAACGGGAGGAGGGTCACACAGAATGCCTAGCACAGATGTCGCATTATCAAACTGATGCAGAGGTACAAGAAGACCAGTGACAATAAGAGTACTTGGCAAATGGTTCTGTGGGTAAGTGGTTGCCATGCAACAGTGAG
This sequence comes from Microtus ochrogaster, assembly GCF_000317375.1. Taxonomy (NCBI): domain Eukaryota; kingdom Metazoa; phylum Chordata; class Mammalia; order Rodentia; family Cricetidae; genus Microtus; species Microtus ochrogaster. The sequence goes on from NW_004949131.1 coordinate 1,382,039, forward strand.
GAGCAGAGTTGGGAATCACTAGAACCCACATGAATGACAGGTGTGCTTGGCAACCCTCCTGTAATTACAGGTTCTGAAAGCACAGCCATTGATGTGCTCTGGCTTTGACTGAGAGACCTGTCTCACCCAATCAGGCAGATGAGCCCTCATCAAGTGTCTGAGGTTGTGTTGAACGGTATTTTTAAATGTGATAGAAGAAATACAGGAGAATAATGACAATGAAGAACCAGAGGACTGGCCTCGGAGACAAAGGGGCAGAAATCATTTAAACAGGAGCAACAGGATGCACATATTAAAACAGTGAGGAATGCTCAGAACCAGGAACACAGACCCAGTCCCCTGACAGGCATTCTAGAAGGTCCACAGAGAGACCGATGGAAGACAGTCATTTGAAAGTAGTAAGAAACAGAAATTTCTGTAGTTTGAGGAACTCAGATCTATTGTCCAAAAGCCACCACCGAATTCAAAACAAAACAAAATTTAAAAAAAAAAGCCAAAAAGGGAAGAACAAGCTTGGAGTTTTAAAGCTCTTAGACGCAAAGTAGGGATAGGAGACACGGAAGCTTCCGAGTGGTCAAAACCACAGGGAGAGCAAGAGAGGGAAGCAAGAGTCAGACTGACTGGAAATTGCTGACCTCCAACTTTGAAAGCTATAGTACCATGCAAATAACATCTGTGAGAATTTGAAATTTTATGCCTCGTAGTAGCCTCTCTGGAAAGGGTGTGCTTAGTACGAGGTCACATGACTTTTAGAAACGCCCACTGGTGTCAGAGATAGAGCCCGGAAGACCGGCGCTCCTCCCGGTCGATATTTTCATTGCAGCTTGGGTCACAGAGATGACCAAGCAGCACAGAATCCCCAGGAAAGCCTTGGATGTCCCTACTTCTCACTTCTCCTTTGCCACGCCCAGTGTCATGGAGAACAACCCTGGGACACAGAACCATTTGAAAATGACGAATCTTAAACGGATTGCTGTTTTGTCTGATCCAACCTCTTCCCTTTTAAAGACCAGGGCAGCAGGAAGCAGTGAGTTTGCCCGCCTTTCACAAGCAACAGAAAAGCCAGGGCAGGAGCACAGAGCTTGCGTTCAGCAGCCGAATGGGTCGTCCAAATTGAGCGATGTTCTCGACTTCCGCGTTCTGTTCCTCATCTGCCCAGTAGATTTCTTTGCCGAGAACAAAGGGGCAGATTTCTGTTGTTTATAACTGAAGAAACCTAGGCCGCCCTCATGCTTCCGAAAGGCATTTGCTCCGTGGTCAGTGAGCCGATCTGTCCAGGCCTGGCTTTTCTTCACGGTGAAGTATTTCAGGCTTCCTCAACAGTGCTTCCCTGAGGACCACTTGCCCACCTATTAGCTCTAACCCGGCGGCAAACTCGCAGAAACTCGCAGCTTCACTTTCAGAGTGGTTGTTTGCTTACTGCTCTCACTTGATACTATGTCAGTCCAGAAATACAAATTGCTTAGCAAAGAGCACCCTCATTATGCCACTTAGCTGCTAAAAAAATAAAGTTCCTTCCTCTGATGCTTGCAGGATGGCGTTTGCACTGCAGCTTAACGGTCAAGTCCCTGTTAAATGTGACAACTTTATTACCATCCATCTAATTTTGAAAAATATCTCTACCTGTGGCTGTGCTAGACATTCCATCTTGAATGCCATCTCCCTGTTGTAAAAAAAATAAATCTTCATGTTGCATGCAATAAAAAAATTCTCCAGCTTCCTGCTTTAAATGAAAGACATGGGAATTAATGTTTATCTCATTCCTTCTGTGCATTGGTTCTGGAAGCTATTGTTTTATTTTGTTTGTTTGTTTTTCTAACCTGTAGAAACAGTCTTTTTCTCCCCCCTCCCCCTCCCTCCCTCTTTCCCTTCCTTTCTTCTTCCCTCCCTCCCTACTTCCTCCTCTCCATCCCTCCTTCTCTTTCTCTGGGATAGTCCTTTGTCTTTATTCACATAAACAAAGGAAAATGAAGCAACTACAATTACTTGATCGACGTTATATAGTTTCCTAGTAGCTGACTGAGGACCGAGGGAAAAATTAGAGAACTCTTCTGCTCACCCCTTTTCTGCTGGTGGTTGGAGCATTGTGCACCTGTAGCTGTGAGGATCAAGCCAGGCAGTGGGGAAGGAGTGGGGAAGCTGACTTACAAAGCATACCTTTGTGTGTGGGGTAACAGTCACTGCTACAATTATCTGAACATCTCACTCCTCAGAGGTCTGCCCTTTCCACTGCTGATAAAAACAGGTTTCTTTCCTGGTTGCTGTGATAAAATACTTTGATAAAAGCAACTTAATGGAGAAAGGGTTTATTTTGGCTCTCAGATCCAGAGGGATAGAGTCCATCATGGCAGGGAACACAGCAGAACAGACAGGACGTGGTGGCAGTAGTGGGAGGGAGATGGTTGTATTGCAGCTGCATTCAGCAAGCAGACGCTGAATGGACAAGGGGCCAGGCTGTAAAGCCTGAAGGTCTCCCCCACACTTCACTTCCTGTGAAGTCCCACTTCTTAATGGTTCCAGAGCCTTTCCAAACAGCACCACCAATTTGGGGAACAAGTGTTTAAACTCTTAAGAGACTGTGGATTCAAACACATGAGCCTATGGGGGGGCATTTCACATTCAAACTATAACAAATATTCTGTGTAACACAGACACACACACATACAGACACACACAGACACACACACACACCACACACCTTTCGGGCAGATGAATTACGAGTTAGAGGGACACTAGAACCCAGGAATCTTTCTGTAGGCAATGGTTTGCATCCAGCCATGATGGAGAGACAGGCTCTTATACCTTCTTGTAGCCTATTTCCCTCGCCACCAGCCTGGCAGCTCTCTAATTCTTTAAAGCAGACACTCTGTACATTTTAGAACGTTCCAGAAACACCGGTGCATACTTTCTAGCACTAAGATCCTAGGCTTTTCCATTTCTATATAGGAAGACACTTGAAGTGATGTAGCAGTTTCCTTCCTGCTCCTCTCCCAGCTCACAGATCCCACCTTGCAGGATGTCACACACAGTCCCGTGAGGCTGGGGATTCCACACTATGTCCACACCTACTGAAAACTCTTACAGTAGTAACCCCTCAGGCGGATCTGCTCATCCTACCTCTGCAAAGCAAGCAGGTGACAACTGGGTTGAAAGGCAACAGATAAAGTGCCAATCCAAACTGGTACCCTCACTCTGCAACCCCAGGTGAGACAAGGATGCTCTCAGGTACCTGTCTGTGGCTTCTCCCTCCTTTTCCGCTCTAGCTAATTCCTCCATTTCTTTGACACCACTGAGTGTCTCCTTTTTCTAGGCAGCATCTTTCTCTGCCTTTGCCACGTGCAGATTCCTCTCCCTTCTACTTGTTGGCTTTTTCATCTCTAGCCCCTCTGCCTTCCTGCCAGAGTTCACCGTATTTTTAATGGAAGTTCTCTGCTGGTTCCCTTCCCTCTCCACCTCCTCTCTGTGTTCCTCCACAATCTCCCAGCTATAAATAACCCAAGGCACCCAACCTTTTGCTCTCACGGAGAAATGAATAATTAAAACTCCAAAGGAAGACACGTGGATTAAATCAGGCACTTGATTTCTTCAAAACACAGAGAGCATTTTATGGGGTCCTGTGCAAATGAATGAGTCACAGCCAATTACTTCAAGAGGGAAGAAAGTTGTGGTTTGTTTCCATCAGCAGCATATTAAAAATGGAGCTTGCTAATGAATGTCAGATGTTAGGCAAGGATGACACTTCCAAATTCAGCAGTATGAGCCACAGAGTCTCAACTGTGACGCATGTGACGGTGGCAGTTCCCTGACCAATGGTGCTCTTTCTTTATGTTTCTTCTTCAAAATGATATATGCAAACTATAGGTGCTTACTTGCTTAGTGTTCCGTGAAGTTGGGAGTGATGTAGGTAGGAGCTGGGGAGAGAGCTCAGCTGGTAAAGTGCCTGCCATATAAGCATGAGGACCTAAGCTCAGAACCCCAGTACTCAGGTTTAAAAGTCAGTGCTGTGGCCTGCGTTTGTAACCACAGTCCATGGAGCAGAGACCAGCAGGTCCATGGAGCTCATTGGCCAGTCAGCCTAGCTTCTATGGTGAGGTTCAGGTTTAGTGATAGACCTGGGGGGAGGGCTCTCAAGTTGGCTCAGCTGGCAGTGGGTTTGCTGCCAAGCCTGATGACCTGAGTTGGATCCCTGGAGCTTACATAGTGGAAGGAGAGGACTAGTTCCCAAAGATTGTCCTCTGTCATGTGTGTGTGTGTGTGTGTGTATGTCATGCACACACACATTAGATATGGTTGGTGAAATTTGATAACTGCAATTCTTCTTTCCTAGACTATATCGCAATAATGAGTTTGTGAGACCAGTCCATGCTTACGTCAGCAGACTTCATATAGATAATGTCTCAGGGATGGGTGGTCCATGGAGTTGGTGGGGGAGAATCCCAGGATTCCTAGCTGCCAAGCGGTTGCCTGGCTAAGGGCTCTGCATTAGCCCTCTCCTTTTCTTTGTCCTCAAGTTGGTTTTCTCCTAGAGCCCCATTGTTTTGTATCTTCTCTTTTGCTGACACATCCTTCTTAGACTGGAGCAGAGAAAGTGCAGGGGTCAGGATGTGCTCTCAAGGTCAGATCTGCTGCTTTGTGAATGAACTTGCTGGAAGAACTATAAAGCAGCATTTCCCTGCCAGGGGGAGTTTGAAGAACCTTACATTGGAATGAGAAAGGCCTTTCCAGAGACACTGATGGGAAAGTAGTAGAGGCTCAAGAGGGAATAGAAGTTTGATTCTTTGGTAACAAAGAGACACACAAACTTGAAGAAGTATTGATAACTTGCTGATATACTGCCCAAAGTCTCCTATCCTCAATTAGGACAACCAGTAAACTAGCAAAGAATGCTCAGATGTGTGCTTGTATGACAGCGTTTGTGTGTGTGTGTGTGTATGTGTGTGTGTATGTATATGTGTGTGTACGTGTGTGTGTGTGTGTGTGTGTGTGGATGTGTGTGTGTGTGTGTGTGTGGATGTGTGTGTGTGTATCTGCGTCAAGAAAAATGCAATAAGATGCAAGTTCCACCGTAGAGGAAACTGCGAGGTGAACTTTTTTTTATGTTTCATATACTTCTTTTTTATTTATTTATTTATTAAAGATTTCTGTCTCCTCCCACCACTGCCTCCCATTTCCCTCCCCCTCCCCCAATCAACTACCTTTCTCTCATCAGCCCAAAGAGCAGTCAGGGTTCCCTGCCCTGTGGGGAGTCCAAGGACCTCCCACTTCCTTCCAGGTCTAGTAAGGTGAACATCCAAACAGCCTACCTAGGCTCCCACAAAGCCAGTACGTGCAGTAGGGTCAAAACCCAGTGCCATTGTTCTTGACTTCTCAGCAGCCCTCATTGTCTGCTATGTTCAGCGAGTCTGGTTTTATCCCATGCTTTTTCAGACCCAGTCCAGCTGGCCTTGGTGAGTTCCCGATAGAACATCCCCATTGTCTCAGTGTGTGGGTGCACCCCTCCTGGTCCTGAGTTCCTTGCCTACGAGGTGAACTTTAAGGACAAGTGGAAACTTTAAGCAGAAAAGAAGGCGATGTGTCTTCCACTTTTTATTGATCAGAGTGCGCATCTGGCTAACGCAGTCTTGATCTTGTTCTTTTTAACATTGATTAACTCCTTTAATGTACAAAGGACAATTTCATTATATCCCTCTCGACTCCCAGTAAATACATTACTATAAAAGTTTAGGTCCTTGGGGGGAGGAGTCTGTGCTCATGAAGCTAATTACTTGTTTTAACTTGCTCAAACCTTAGAGACGGCTTTAGGGTCTAGTTCTGGGGCATTCTCAAAGACATAAGCCTTCAAAGGGATTTAATTAATTTCCTTTGCCTGCCTGTCTGCACTTGGTGGCCTGAAGGAAGGGAAAGTCTTTGCCTAACAGCAATTTGTTTTAAGGACGAACTGGAAATAAAAATCACACCCAGCTCAGCTCTTCTAGAACTTTCGGGAGGATGGGAGTTGTATGCCTGAGAGTCTGGTTAAGGAGTCTGGTTGTCATGTATCACGTGTCATGATAAGCCTTTTAGCCAGACGTCCAGGCTGAGTGTATGAACCAGTGTGTCTCTGATTCTTATGCCTTCTCTTGGGATCTTTTCCTTCTTTGCTTTGTCTTGTCCTACTTTGATGTGATACTTTTATTTTATTTTGTCACGTCTATTATTATCCTTTGGGAGTCTGTTCTTTCTTAATGGGTCATAAAAAGGGGGTCGATCTGGAGGGGAGGGGAGGAGAGGTAGAGGAATATTGGGAGGACTAGAGATAGAGGAAACTGTAATCAGGATATATTATGTAAATATTATGTAAGGAAACAACGTAGGTTCAATAAAGGGAAAAGTGCATATCATGGCTGAGCAGGTGAGGGGCAGCTGTCAGGTTATAGGGGTGCTGCTCCATCAGACACACTCAGGCATTGGCATTTCAACTGTAATCCCATTATATTTGGAATTTGGGGTTGTCTTTAATTCTTTTATGTAAGGTTACGAGTTCCAGAAAGATCTAATCACAAACTCATCCGTATTTTTGGTTGTGAATGCAACAAACGTTAATCCTTCAGTCTGAAAAATGCACACCCGTACCTCCAGATATATGGGGCTTTGATTTTTTTCTTATTAAAATTTTCCAGTTCTCAGCATGCAAATCTTGAGCATATATAGCTGCATAGTTTTTTTTATCTCATCTGTACGTACTGCAGACTGTATTTTAGTACATTATAAATAGCACTTTTCAAAAATTTTAATTTCCTATTCCATAGTTAGCACCCAGAAAGACTGACTGTGTGACTGTGTGTATATTCATGTGTGGTATATGTACATATTTCTGTGTGTGCGCGCACGTGTGTGTGTACATGTGGGTACTTGTACATGGACACATGGAGTCTAGAGGCTGAAGTTGGGGTTCTTCCTCAGTTGCATGCCACTTTTATTTTTAAGACAGAGTGCCTCAGTGATTCTGGAACTCACTGATTCAGCTGGATGCCCGGTCTGGGAGCTCCAGGCCTGTTTTCACCCTCACCTCCAAGAACTTTTGAGGCAGCACTGCTGACTGAGCCATTGCCATGAATTCTATTATTTTATATTGTCTGTACATGCTTTTGTTTCTTCTGCTTTTGTGCTTTTTTTTGACAGGGTCTCCCTGTATTAGCCAGATTAGCTTCAAAATATTGAGCCTCTCTGAGGCTAGGATGGAGTGTTATTTGTTCCAGTAGCCTCTTTCCCAACTTTTGGGATTTTTGTCACTTTCTGTGCAGTTGGGGACAGTTTGATCTCTTCTCTTGTAACCCAGATGCTTTTCTTTGCAGTTTTGCATGAGCAAATCTGCTGAGTACGTGGTTGAATATGAGCCCTGACTGCTTTTCACTCTTGGGATATTTAACAGGCAGTTTGACAGAAGTCTGGGGATCATGGCTTAGGCCCAGGGCTCATTGCCTAGTCACATGTTTGGGCTGTGGCTTTCATCCTTGCTGTGTTGACAAAGGTAGTTTGCCCTAAGTGAGAAGTCCTTTCAGAGTTCAGGGTTGACCTGGGTGCTTAGTTTCCGCTTCTGCTGTCTTCAGCACACTGGATCATCCCTTCCTTCTTGCTTTCATGGAATCACGCTAGGGATTGTGGGAAGCCATGCCTTCTCCTCCACCATTCTTCCTCAAAAAACAGGTGGTTTTTGCTTCAGCAACCCATGATTAAATGTTAGCAGCATTTCTCAGTGACTGTCTGCTTCTTGGAAGAAAATGCTGATCATGAAATACAAATTACAAGTGTCCTGTGCCCTTCTTTAAGGTCTTGAACCAGGCCAGTGTTTATCGATCTGCCTGGCATCACAGGAACACATCCAGTATGTGGTAACCAGAGTCTTAGGACAGAGTCTCCACTCTGCGGGGTGGGGCTGTGTCCAGCATGTCAGCTCTTCCCATTACCAAAGGACACAGGTGGAAATGATGGCACAGCAGCCAGAAAAGGCTCAATACAGCTGTGCTGTGAAGACAGAAAACAGGCACCCCAGGCATCTCCTGGGTTCTGGCATGAGATTAAGCTTTCACCAGAAGAAGAACTGGGCCATAGAACAAGAGTTCCGTAGTCTTCCGTACACAGTTCCGTACTTCAGTTCCTACAAGATTGTTGCTCTTGCTTGGGGCTGATCTGTCTGGAGGTTCTGTTCCTAGAATCTCAGTTGGCAGCATGTTTAGAGCAGTGACTGCAGGCTTCAGGAAGGTTTTCTTTTCTTTTCTTTCTTTTTCTTTTTTGGTAGGTAAAGGTCTCAGAAAATGACCTTGTAAAAGCTGACAGATGACTCAGTTTCTCTTCTGTGCCTTCTGTCTCGGAGGGGATAAGGTAGGCGAGGGATTACTAATGTTCAGACAGACACTTTGCAGGAATTGCCTGCCTGTGTACAGCCTGCAGCAGGTGACTGACCCAAAGTAAGGGAGAAAGAGCCAAAGGAAGGTAGAGATGTCAGGTGTTTGCTCTGCTGTCCGTGACTTCATGATGTCCCTGCCCAAGTGAGGAGTCACCCTTCCTTCCCTCTTAAATACTTTTAAGTGCTTGCCCAGCCTTCCTTACAGTGTACTGTCCACAGCAGTGAAGTGAAAGGGTGGACCCATGGCCCGACCACGTGCGGAAGCTCTCATTCTCAGGACCTCTTCCGAAGAGTCCCGCTCCAACTGGGCTTTCTTACTCTTTCAGCCTCCGTTTCTGTCATTCTTAGCATATATATGCTGGATAAATTATATTGAGACAGAAAGAGAAAATGACAGCAGTGGTTATTCTAATCTGTTTTTTAAAAAGTGGATTTCCAAGTTGGATATTTATTTTATCACAGAGGATCCAAGACATTGTAGGCCTTGTTCTGTTTCATCCTAGTCTCTCAGTGTGTGTATTCGCCGGGTAATGAGTTTCTTATACATACCACTAAGTATGTCCTTGAAATTCTTTATGCAATACATTTGTTTGTTTTTTGGAGGTCTTAAAGGAGTGAAAAGAATAGAGGACATTGGGGCTGGAGAGATGGCTCAGTGGTTAAGAGCACCGCCTGCTCTTCCAAAGGTCCTGAGTTCAATTCCCAGCAACCACATGGTGGCTCACAACCATCTGTAATGAGATCTGGTGCCCTCTTCTGGCCTGCAGGCAGAGTACTGAGAATACTGTATGCATAATAAATAAATAAATCTTAAAAAAAAAAAAGAATAGAGGACATTTATTTGAAGCATAGCCAGCTTTTACTCCATCTTTGTGTAATGATAGCTATTTGGACTTAGTCACTAAAAACCTGGGTAGAACCCAAACCTCGATTCAGTCCTAAGTAGAGAAATTTTAGGGGCTATTGAGTTGGCTCAGCAAGTGAGGAGCTTGATGTGAAAGCTGATGTCCCGAGTTCAGGCCCTAGGACACACACTGGAAGGAGATAACCAACATCTCTAACTTGTCCTCTGAGTGCCACATGGACCTGTGTGTGATGTAGCATGTGCACACCATGAACATGTGCATGTGATGCACACACACACACACAAAGTAAATAAATAAATGTGTTTATTACCTGAAGCCTTCAGGAAGGTTTTCGGGTGGGGTCTGGAACAGGACGTTGTAAACTTTGGCAAATGTTTCAGATACTCTCATTTCACCTTCAGTCTTGAAAAGGGGGTGAGGTGAGGTGTTGCCAGTCCATAGACAGATACTTTCCAGGCTTAATATGCCTGCATGTGGCCCGAGGCAGGTGACTGACCCAAACATTAAAAAAAGAAATTGTTAAGATAAAATAAAAAAAATTCCTTCAAATGCAAATCCCAATTAGAGACTGAAATTACTCTTTTGCAAACTGAAACTACTGATTGTGTTCTGTTTTAGAAATCTGAATAGATTAGAACATTTTATTTTTCAGAATGTAGTCACATAATTTACAGAAGTTGGTAGAGAAATGTTAGGATAAGCAAGCTGAGTAATAAGGTATGCTATCTTTGGACATGAGGTCTCGTTATGTAGCCTTGTCTGGCCTGGAATTCATAATGTAGATCCTACTAGCCTCAAACTCACACACACGGTGAAGGGCAGTAAAGTGATTTATTTAATATAACTGTGTTAGAAAGATGAGTGGTTCAATAATCCGTTATGTTCTTTGGGAGATAGGAATATGAGCTTTAAAAAAAAAGATTACAGATTGGGGAAGTCAGGAAGTCTTGGTGAAGCTGTGGATTGGTTTGTAAGGTGCTGAGGATGTCTTAGCTATCACGTGAGCAATTCCATTCCCATTATGAGATGTTCCTGCTTGGGGGTACAGTCTTAATATAGATAAAATACCCGAAAGATTCTTTGTTCTTGGTAAGTCTAGGGAAATGATTGGAGACGTTCAGATGGTATCCTAGTGGTCTTGAATAGGATTTTGTAAAACATGGCGCTTGGGAATGCTTTCGTTTCTCCCATCTTACTGTCCTCAGCCTTGAGGAGGGAAGAGGACACCTCTTAAGCAATAGACACCCCGTGTGCAAATTGGGCAGGAATCTGACCCAGAGTAAAGGAGACAGGTGCCAAATTCAGGCAAATATGCTATGTATCATGAATAATAAAAACCCAGAGACAGTATTGGGGTTCAAGTTACAGATCAGAAAAGCAAAGCAGTTGAGTCACTAGAGAGTTCTGACCTCTATGGAATCTTCAGACTGGAAAGAGAGTGAGTTTCTGTCTCATCCTGCCTTTTATTCCTCTTTAATGCTGGTATTAAAGATGTCCACCACCCCCGCCCAGCCTCTATGGCTAACTAGTGTGGCTGCTGGGATTAAAGGTGTGTGCCATTACTGCCTGGTCTGTGTGGCTGGCTAACTAATGTGGCTATCTTAGCATTCTGATTTTCAGGAAAGCTTTATTTATTAAAACACAATAAAATATCACTATAATGCTAAGGTCTGTTCTGCACGTGGTTATCTATTGAGCATGTTCAGCCTCAAGTGAAAATCCCACGCTTCTAGAAGAGCAGCAACCCAGTCCTACAGTCAGTAGGCCCAGTTCCATCCTAAATATTTGTAAACCAGGTCCACCCCTGTCTCTACAGAGGTCACTCTTTTCCAAGCTGATAACAACCCTCTGGACTTCTAGCCTATGTTCTGGCCCCCATCCAGTAAGTTCTCCACACTGTGGTTAGAGTGATCTTTTTAAAAATGTAAATCTGATTATGCCACCACCCCATGCTTAAAACCTTTCAAAGGCTCCCCATCGCTCTTAAGATAAGACCAGAGTCTTTACTGTAGTTTCCCAAACCTGACTGTCTCTGCCCCTGCGTGGATCAGCCACCTCGTTGCTTACCACCATCCCACTATCCAGCCACACCTGTCTTCATTCTACTGAATGCAGCAAAGCTTTCCCTTCTCTTATATGGATGGCGTGGTTCAAATTGGATGAATAACCATGTATGTGCTTTATAGCCCAATACCCACAAACCTGGGTTAGAAAGGGAGCAGGAGTCTTCCCTGACTTCTTCATGTCTATTTTATCTGCTTGTAACACACGGCAGAGACCTACTGCAGGATTTATAAACCACGGATGTATTTATTATACTACTTATTTGACTTCACTAGTGTGTCTTGCTGAAATAGAGCGTACAGCATAATGGTTACTTATTGCCGATTTTGAGCACGTAGAGTAGCGGCAGTGTGATAAAGACTAGAAGCACAGCTCCACCCTGCCATCCACAGAAGCCCATGGAGTTCTTTCCAGAGACCTCCCACCCAGGGGAAGCTGGGATTCTTGACTGCAAGAAGAAGTTGAGGAGACATCCATTGAGGCCAAGATGGAATGTAAGCATGATTTTTAAGCGTGGGGAGTAATAAAGAAGTCCCCAGAGAAGGGACAAAACACTTTAAAGTCTGGGTGTGGGGTTCCTAGGGGACAGTCACCCTCAGAGGTATGCTCAATAGCCATGTGTGTGTGAGAGAGAGAGACAGACAGAGAGACAGAGACAGAGAGAGACAGAGATCTCAAAGGTTCCTCAGGGACATTTTCTTTTTGGATAAATGAGAACAGACAATCATTCCAGGCGCGCATTCCAGGATTACAGCTGTGAGGTGAGCTTAGCGGAAAGGATTGCAAGGCAAGTTCAGACATTTCTGCTGGAAACAAAAACATTGTCTTAATTATTGCGCTCCCCAGAAAATTATAGGTTTATAGCTAGGAATGGAATAAGGCCATAGTCAAAGGTCATGCGTTACTATACAGTCATCTGCTCGTTGCTAATTTAGCATCCTTTGGAAATCTTTATGTATAAGGAACACTGTCTCTATGTAGGATGTCTTCACAACAAAGGTTAACATCACTTGAATTCCTGAGTGTAATCTGGACAACCAGTCTCCAGAGGGGAATCCTTTCTCTTCTTATATCTCCTTGATTTTTTTAAATTTATTTATTTATTAAAGATTTCTGCCTCCTCCCCGCCACCTTGATTTTTTTCCCCATCTTTCTATCCCACACTGTTTACAGGGCTCAAAACAATGTCCGGTACATTATAGACCCTAGGTAACCATTTATAGTACTTTGACTGTACGTCACTCCTGACAGTGATCCAGAGCCCGTGACTCACAGTGGGATCAGTTCTATCAGCATTCCTGGGAGTTTGTCAGGAATATAGAATCTTAGAATCCAGAATCTCAGACTTTCAGGAGTTCCAAATCTACTCCCAGCAGTACTACTGTTTACATTATAGACATACCCAAGTCTGTAAAAATGCGTAGTATTATATAACTTTCCTATTTTCTTATTTATTTAGAGACAGGGACTCATACAGTCTAGGCTGTCCCCAAACTTGCTCTGTTGCTGCGACTGACCTTGCACATCTGATCTTTCAGCATCTGCCTCCCATGGGCTGGGGTTGTAGGCATAAATCACCATGCCGGCTGAAGTACACAATTTAATGTGTTGCCTCCTATATCAAGGGTCAAACATCTCTAGTTCACAAGATGGTTCATTCTTCCTCTCCCCAGAGGAAGCCACCAGCTGTGTTTTCATCTCTATAAATTAGCTGGCTTTGGAGGGGCCTGGGCGGTTTGGATGCTCAACTCACTGAGCCTGGATGGAGGTGGGCGGTCCTTGGACTTCCCACAGGTCAGGGAACCCTGATGGCTCTTCAAGCTGATGAGGGAGAGGGACTTAATAACAATGGCAATGGGTTTTTGATCCTACTGCACATACTGGCTTTGGGGGAGCCTAGGCAGTTTGGATCCTCAACTTACTAAACCTGGATGGAGGTGGGCGGTCCTTGGACTTCCCACAGGTCAGGGAACCCTGATGGCTCTTCAAGCTGATGAGGGAGAGGGACTTAATCAGGGGAGGGGGAGGGAAATGGGAGGTGGTGGCGGGGAGGAGGCAGAAATCCTCAATAAATAAATAAGTTAAAAAAAATAAAAAATAAAGGTCTTTAAAGGCGTTTAATGTGAAAAAAAATTAGTTTGCCAGTGTTTCATGTTCTTGAGTCTATAAGGTGTCACTACAGGTGCTTAATATTTTAAAATTCTACCTGTTTTCAAAATGCCCGGGTCACTTGTGTATGCATCACATTTGAGAATTACCGCTGTGATGTGTTTACACTGGACGGATGTGGATACTAACTGACGCCTGGGTAGCACTCACCGCTGTGATGTGTTCACACTGGATGGACATGAATACTAACTGACACTGGGGTAGCCCTCACCGCTGTGATGTGTTCACACTGGACGGATGTGGACACTAACTGACACCAGGGTAGCATTCACCACTGTGATGTGTTCACACTGGACAGATGTGGACACTAACTGACACCAGGGTAGCACTCACCACTGTGATGTGTTCACACTGGACGGATGTGGATACTAACTGACACCGGGGTAGCCCTCACCACTGTGATGTGTTCACACTGGATGGACATGAATATCAACTGACACCGGGGTAGCCCTGACCGCTGTGATGTGTTCACACTGGACGAATGTGGATACTAACTGACACCAGGGTAGTACTCACCACTGTGATGTGTTCACACTGGACGGATGTGGATACTAACTGACACCGGGGTAGCCCTCACCGCCTTGATGTGTTCACACTGGACGCACATGGATATTAACTGATGCTAGGGTAGCAGTCCTGGTGAATCTGGCTTAATTAGCCTCTGTACAGCTTGGACATTGGGGTTAAGAAAAATTCTCAGGGAATTCTAATTTGCAGCCTAAATTGGAAAACACTGCCTCCCCCATCCCCCGAGTTCTACATTGCATAGCTTCGCCTATCTTCCTACTCCATGCTGGCAAAGTATCGTTTTTTACCTCTCAGAGTAAAGCAGGGCTTTCCCATTGTGGATTTGCCTGATTTCTTTCTTTCTTTCTTTCTTTCTTTCTTTCTTTCTTTCTTTCTTTCTTTCTTTCTTTCTTTCTTCCTCCCTCCCTCCCTCCCTCCCTCCC
>NW_004949131.1:1396573-1415785 GCF_000317375.1 Microtus ochrogaster
TTTCTTCCTCCCTCCCTCCCTCCCTCCCTCCCTCCCTCCCTCTCTCTCTCTCTTTCTTTCTTTCTTTCTTTCTTTATTGCTTTTTCTCATATCTCACCTTCCCTAGAGCTTGGAGGAGATGCACTTAAGCTATTTGGAGCCCATAAAAGCAGCGATGTGCTAGAGCTGGCTCGTACTGGCTTGTGATGGGCAATTGCATGATCACCCCACCCTCAGCTATGCATTCAGTGCATCGTTTTGGCGACTTGAACTTGGCTATAGTGGGAGTCTTTGCACCTTAGAAATGTATAAATAGGTTTTTTCATCTTCCACGTCTTCCTAGGGAGCTGCATTTCTCCCATATATTCCCTAGAGGCAAACACTGTTAAGGAGGAGAGCTTGAACTCCCCAAGTTATCACCTTTTCTAGCCTTTAATTTGTCATTTGTAATGACATGTGTAAGCAATGCTAGCAATGCTTGTAGCACCTGTGGGTTCTAAGAAGATGAATGAGATTATTGTGTTTCTTTCATCCAGTTTGGTTAGGAACCCCTAGAATCCTGTTTCCAATAGTTACTACTGCCCAGTTTTGTTTAAACCATTCTACACAGGGCTGCACGTAGTTCTTAGAAAGGGAGTAGACACTAGTGATGACTTTTATTATTGCATCTTCCTCAAGGCTTCTCACTGAATCTAGTGCCCTCCTGGAGTTGCCAGGCATGTCCACACACATAATGTATATACACACAATATATATGATTTATTTAATTTTTATTCACTGTTGAGTTTCACGAATTTGAATTCAAACACTCAAAAGACATTGTCTGTGTAAACCTTCAAGGCAGCAGTTCTCAGCAGATCCATTTCTGATTTCTGTCTCTTCTACTTTTTCAGCCATCACGTGCCAGTTACAAAGCCTTTTAAATTTCATGATTCTTATCTGAAAAAATGAGTGTTAAAATATTTCTGGGTGTATGATGGTTATTAAGGTAAAATGGTAAAGAACATAAGCCTCAACCTGGCAGAGTAAAACAGTACCTTAGCTTCATCCCCAGGAGCTGATCCCAAGACCAAGATTTGGGTAGAAGTTGTTTGAGGAATTGTTATAGACTTAAGGCTTGTGCTTCCTCCCAATTCGTGTTTAAATTTTAATCCTCACTGTATTGCAATTAGGAGACAGAAGTAGGAAGCTCAGGAGTCTGGATGAATGGATTTAGTGCCTTTAGGAAACACAACCCTTGGAGATCTCTAGCTGGCCATATAAGGACACAATGAGAAGTTAGAAGTCTGTCACTTGGAAGAGGGCTTTACTGGCACCCAGCCTACTGGCCTTAAATCTCTAGCTACACAATTATAAGAAATAGTTATCAATTGCTCATAAGCTTCCTGGTGTGTGGTGGTTGCCGACAGAAACCTCTGGGCTAAGACAGAGGCTAACCTGGTGAATCCTGGTACTGTGGGTATAGGAGTGAGAAGATGAAGAAATATATGTGTTCCTTGTCTTGTTGCTCTGACAGAATACTTGACAAGAAGCAGTGTGAGGGAGAGCCCAATTATTTTAACTCATAGTTAGAGGGTATAATCCATAATGGTGGAAAAGATGGATGGCCACGGGAATGGTTCTAGGTTGTGTCAGCATGATTGTGAGGCGCTTGTTCACATGTTAGACAACTAGGAATCATGTCAAGAAAGGGATTTGGCTAGAAGCTGCTAGGACCGCAACCCATAAGATCCACCCATGGTGTTCTGGTTCCTCTAGCTAGGATCTTCAGCTTAAAGGTGCTGGGACTCCCACAAAGAGTTCTATCAGCTGAGCACTGTCTCAACTTGGCACAAATTGCCATCACGGGGAAGAGAGAGAGCCTCAACTGAGAAAACGCCACCATCAGATTCGCCTTTAGACTTTTGTTGGTTAATTATTGATGTGGGATGGTTCAGCCCTCTGTGAGCACTGCTAGCCCTGGATAGTTGGTACTGGGCTGTCTACGAGAGGGTCAACAAGCAGCACTCCTCCATCATCATCTGCTTTAGCTCCTGTTTCCAGAGTTCTGCTTTAACTTTCTGCCTTGGCTTTTCTGGAAGATGAACTGTGATGTGGAAGTGTAAAAACAAATAAACTCTTTCCTCGCCCACGTTGCTTTTGGTCATAGTGGTTTGAAACTGCAGCAGAAAGCTAACTAGAATAGTAAGCACCAAGTATTCCAATGCATGAGCCTGTGGAGGATATGTCACTACTGGTAACAGACAAACAATTCATCAACTCTTGCTGTTCAGGTACACATGTATTTTCATGGTGTCAGGTGAAATGATCAGGGCTTTGAACATGCCTGGTGAGAACTTAACGGCTAGGCTCCACCTTGGGCTCTGGTCACTGGTTGTTAATGAACTGCTGGTGCATATGTCCACAGGTATGGGCAGGTGAGGAACCAATGGCTGGAGAAAATACTTGACAAAGGACTGTGACTAGGTGGTGGCTGTTAGAAGGATGTGAGGACCAAAGGGATCCAGGCAAGCCCTGACACCTATGCTGCTCAATAAACAAGTTCCCATCACAGAAACTAGTCCATCAATTCCTGGGAGAGAATAGTTTTGTTAAAGGATTATTAGTTCATCTCCAAAGGTTCATCCGAGCTCTGATATTCACTAACATTTTATGGCATATTTTCTCTAACCAAAGAAACATTGCTGCTTTAATCCCTAGAGGGATTAAAGTCTAAGAAACCCTATGCAGTCTTCTCTTTTACTTTGGAAAAGGGTGTTGCACCTTTAAAACTCTTCTGAGATAAAGGATGGGTTTATTTAGAAGCATCGACTCAGTGCAAAGACCCCGGGGAATGAGCAGTTAGTAGGTCTCTGTGGGGACTTAGCCTGGTCACTGTCCTTATTGCTGTTTGTGTGGTCACTAAAAAGAGCAGAGTCTCCCCGAGTCAGCACGGAGGAGAAGGATCTGTTGCCTGGTTATGCTGTGAGAGAGAGCTGAAGCACAGAGTCCTGCAGGAGGAGTGTCTCAGACACTTAAGTCTACACACGCCGTCAAGCTTTCTATCAGAAAACAGCGGCTTCTTGGTGGCTGTACTGTACTGTAGATCTGGAGTTCACTGCAAGGTTTGGTGTTATCTCAGGCCTTTCTTGCTTTGTGCTGAAGTGATTTGTGGTGTGAAGACACATTGCCTCTCATGGGAAACCTCAGACACACGGCTGTCAATCAGCCAGTTCTGAGGTTTTTGTGCAGCACTGGTCTTCGACGGTGTGCTAGCTACTGTCTGGTTCATTTCCCGTTCTCGTGGGTTATTTCTGCGGCTCACAGGTTGTCAGCTGTGTTGAGAGGGGCCTGGTAGATTTGTAAAGCATACCTCTGGGAGGGTGTTTCCTCAGAAAATTAGCAAAGACGGAGAGAGTTGCACTGAATGTGGGTGGCACCAACTCTTGAACTGGAGGAAAGTGGAGAAAGGTTGCTAGCATAGGCCTTTCTTCCCTCTGCCCTTCTCTCTCCTCCCCATCCAGTGAAGTGTTCCCTGTGTTGCTGGGTCCTCTGCACCCTCCTGCCACAATAGACTAAAACCATAAAATCAAGGAGCGAAAATAAATTGGTTTTTCTTTCCTTAAGTTGTTTTGCTAAGGTATTTCTCATTGGGATTAAATGTGACCAACACCTGGCCATGCTTCCTTGTCCCCAAATCTAAGAAACAGTCAAATAAATTGTCAGAGGGGATGCTTTTGCCTCAGTATTACTACAGTATTCTGAATTGCATTCTACCCACCTGTAAGGCACTGGTCTTGAGATATTGAGCTAATTTATAGCTGAGTAGATATTTAAGTAGAAGAATCTGGAGCGCCAAAAAAAATTGAGTGGACATTGTGAACCTTTAAAGAGCTCTTCTTCAGGGATGATGAGATGGGTCAGTGGTTCAGAGCACTTGCTGCTCTTACAGAAGATGCAGGTTCAACTCCCAGCACCCAAATGGTGGCTCATAACTATCTGCAGCTCCAGTTTCAGATGATCTGAAGGCCTCACTGACTTCCACAGGCACCAGGTACCTACATGGTAAACAGACATCTATGCAGGCAAAACACTCACAATGAATAAATCTGAGTTTTGAAATTTAAAGAGGTCCCTGATAAATTAGGTTACCCAGTGTAAGTCCCACGGCTTCCCATCAGAGCAAATGATTTATAGTGTGTGTATCTCAAGATGCAATGTGGCATTCTGGCAACCAAACACTCAGAATGATGGAAATGTAAATTAGTCCTGCCAGGGTTTGTGTTTTAAATTGCAGCACACAATTTTTGTACATTTTAGGATCATCCCACTTATAGAGAGAAATAGCTACATCTCTCTCTCTTTTTAGTTTTTTTTTTTTTTTTTTTTTTTTTCAAGACAGAGCTTCTCTGTGTAGCCCTGGCTGTCCTGGAACTCTTTCTGTAGACCAGGCTGGCCTTGTACTCAGAAATTCGCCTGCCTTTACCTTGTGAGTGCTGGGATTAAAGGCGTGTGTCACCACCACACAGTTGTGTCACTACCGCACAGTTGTGTTACCACCACACAATTGTGCATCTCCTTTGGCTCCTTCACAAATTTAGAAAAACCCACAGTCGAACAGAATTCACTCTTAACAGCCTAAACTCGGGTACTTTTAGATGTTTAGATATTTCCAGGCTAAGGAATCTAAAATTCACCAACATCATTATTTGGTTCTTGTATGCTCTTAGTATTTCCTAGTTTTAATTTTTAGAAAGAGATTGAAAACTGACTTAGAAAACCAAAAAGGTAAGAAAATTAAACCCAGGAAATAATCAGTATCTTTTCCTTGTATTTGAAGGTTCTGTTTGCTCAACCCAGGATCAGGTAGCACTTTAGCAAAACCATGAGATTTCAGAATATCCACAAAGATAATGTGGCTAGAATATTTCTAAATAATATCTACTCTGTGTGTGTATGCATGTGTGTAAGACGGTTGCACTATAAGCCAATTCAAGGTCATTGAATACGATAAACATGCCTCCCAGAGTAATTTTTGGTCTTTTAAAAAGCAATATGTATTAATGTATGACCTAAACATATTCATATAAGCAAATAGCGATAGTGAACCATCAATGATACCAGCAATAAAGCACCTACATAATGAAGCCATGACCTTGTGTTAGCCATAAACTCTAAATCCCAGTAAAGGTAAAGAGGGTTGGCTGCTAAGTGAATAAACAGCAATTGCCCTCGGCAAACCAATTGTTTCTTTTATGCTATTCCATTTTCTAACTGTAGCATTTCATTTCCTCAAGTAAAAGGACCTGCCTGTGTTTGTATCCTACGCTTAGGAAGCGCACAATGAATTACTGCAGACTGACTGACTCTTGTGAATTCTGATATTTTCATTAACTTATCTCTCAGGATCAACTTATTCATATGTTTGTAAGTGCTTTTGCTGAGTTATATTGTATGTGTATGACACTTGGCTCACCCAAATTGCGCCTTTGATAAGAACTCTGAATGGATACATTTTTAGTGGTAACACAATTTATCTTGTAGGCTAGGCTGGGGAATGAAACCAAGTGAGGTACATGCAGGAAATATCCAGGCTTCAGCAGTCAAACCAAGGGTACTTTAAAACGCTTTCGATTGATAAGAGTGCATGTATTTATAATTATACCATAGCACGTAGCATTTGGACACATGAGGATTGGGTAATGTTTAAGACAGCTCTTTCCTCAAATATTTCCTTTGTGATGAACACATTTACAACTATTTTCTTACAACATTTTTATTGGTTTTTTGAAAATTTCTAACATATGTACAATGTATCTTGGTCATATTCACCCCTATAAGACCACCTCTAACTCCCCATGAGATTCCTCAAATACATCTTTCTCCCAACTTACTTTTCTTCCTCCTTCCCTTTCCCCTTCTTCCCTCCCTCCCTTCCTTTCCTTTCTTCTTTATTTTCTTTCTTTCTATTTATTTATTTTCATGAACCCACTAAGTCTAACTAGTGTTGCCCATATGCACATGATTGTGGGGTCATAAGAAGCACGTGAAACCACCCAGTGGCCATCCCTAAGAAAGAAGAGTCACTCGACCTTCTCTGGCAGCCATCAACTGCCAATAGCTCGTCAGCCATGGGGAGGGTCTGGGTAGCTCCCCCCCCCCATCCCCACTGGCATTTTTAACTGGCTTGATCTTGTGTGGGTCTTGTGAAGGCAATTTGGCTTTTTGTTTGTTTGTTTTTGTTTTGTATTGTATTTCATTGAAAGAACTATCTATAGGAGATAGCTGAGACACAATAGCACACCTGGTTTCCACTGGCATATGGGGAAACACAACAGCATGGCTGGTTTCTGTTGGTGTTTGGGGTGGGTGGTGGGAGGGCGTGGGCTTTATCAGGGGAAGGTGGCATATACATTAATAGATTTTTCAGCCTGGACTATGACTTAAGTTCCAAGTTCTAGTTGAGGTGTGAGATTCTCTTATCTTGTGCTGCTTTTCACAGTCCTGGAAGGTGTTGGGAAGCTAATTAATACTGTATTTTGTCTGTTACTGTAAAGGGGAAACTGTGTCTCGCTTGGATGAAGTATTAGGCAGTGCACAGAGGACCTTCTCCAGGGACACACTCTACAATGTAAGGTGACTTCAGGGAGATGTGTGCTTGCAACCTATTTGTTGCCGTGGCCAGGATTTTTCAGGAGGGAGACTCTGATCTTCATATCCCTCTTACAGTCTCCTTCATCTTCCTCCTTTGATTGCAAAGTATTGAAGTTTTACTGCTTAGAAAAATCCATTTGTATCTGACTTGCACTTCTGCCAAGATTATTAGAGAAAAGCATCAGGCAAGTTTCACCTAAAGTGGGCTTGGTAAGAACAGCATTTTCATTTAATACTTTAGTGTCTGACTTTTTTGTGTCTGTCTATGTAATTCCTCTGAGCTTGCCTTACTCATGTTTCTAACAGTCCCTTCAGTGAGTTCTGTAGAGGACACTAGAGTCTCTCTTCTCATCTTTTATCCCCTCACCACCTTCACTGTCCGGAGAAAACAAAACCCCTAGTGTTTTCTTCCCTTGTGATGTCAGCCCCATAGTGCACACAGTGTGAGACCTTGGAGAAAAGTAGGTTAGGGACATTTTAACACAGCTTTCTGTTGGTATTGTTGGGTTTTGATCATCTAAAAAGAACTTAAAAATCTACCACAGACATACTGTTAAAAACATGAAACTCTCCAAAAGTCGCTCCTCCTCCGGTCTCAGACTATTTCCTAGGGTGTTAACACCCAGGCCAGCTCGTGGAAACCTTGAGAAAACCTTCAATGGTAGCACACTACGTTTTCACAAGAAAAGGAATGGTAGAAGATTCTTGCAGTTTTTTTTTTAAACTAAAAGTGACAGATTGTTTTCTGCCTTTCAGTCTAAGTCACCCTCTGTCCCCGCTGCCTCATGGGGAGGTGCTAATCTCTTTTACACTGTGTAGTCAGCCCAATCGGTGGATGTTTCAATGGCTTCATTTCTGACTTCTGTTTGCGTATTTTGTGGTTATGAGCCTGGCTGCCATTCTTATCCTTACGGAGTACTGTTTCCTCATAACCTGGCACGTTTGTTGCCTGAGTTCTATATACACAAGGCAGACGTGTCTGGGCATAGATAAACGCCTTTCAAATACCCCGTGTACACCAGCATTAGAATGCAGGGTCTGTCCCTTCATTTCCTTTCTTTATATGAGCCCTTAGGATAGTGATAGGTATAACACCACCCTGATCTTTGTGGAGGGGTCACCTTTCATTTCCTTTTTACAGCTGTGTAGTTGCAGTATAGGCATTCACGCCGTGGAGAGGCAGCAAACAGTTTTCTCTGGATATAAGACACACCGGGCCGGGGAAGCTGGAACCAGCCACGGAGAGGTTTCTTGTGGCTTTACTCAGAGGTTGAGACTGATAGGAACAGGAGATGCCTGTGGGTGATGCGTGCAATCCCTCATGCTCACAGTGAGGGACTGGACATCCAGGAATCATCAGTCTCAAGCCTGGATGTCATTCAAGGATGCGGTGAATCACACAGTAAAGCAGTAGAAGTTAACTTAACAAAAAGGAAAGGTCTGTTTTGTCCCAGATTTTTGGGAGTTTCAGTCCATTGTCATTTGGCCCATAGTTCTTGGGTTTATGGGTAGCAAGCCCATCTGGACAATAAAAAGTGGATTTGCGTCATCCATTCTCTTCATGGCCAAGTTACCAAAAGGAAAAGGAGTGGCCAGCCCAGCTGTCCCCTCAAGAGCCTGCCCCAGTGAAACACTTTTTTTAAGGTCCTACTGTTAAAAATTTCTGTTGTCCCAAAAGTGCCAAACTTTAATATATGGGCCATTGGAGACTTTTGAGGTGAGGACTATTGTCCTCCTTCAAGTGGGAGGAGGGACCCCTCACTTATCATCAGGACTCTTATAACTGCACAATAAAACCCAGTGCTCTCCTCTCTGAGTCTCCTGCAGGGCGTCTTCCCTGCTCATCACGTCTCCACTTGAACTTGGCTGGGTTTTCTTGACTTGAAAACTCGGAGTAGAAAGGAGCATGTATAAGCCACCTCATCCAACCTCAAGAACCTAATTAAAATTTGACCAGCAATTCCTTCTTGTAAAAGAGACTTTGCCACCTCCTCCTAGGCTCTTGTTTCAATTGTTGATGACTTCAAAGCCACTGCTAAGGCTTCGTGCTAGAACTTTCCTTTCGAAGGATGCCCATTCCTGAATTGTTCCTTTGCACCCCTTTTGTGCAGTCAGAGCCTATACTGGACAGACTGACCTGGTCCTTTTGGCGTAGTGTGTGTGTGTGTGTGGAGGGGAGCAGGCAGACTCCTTTTGTTGACAGTGGTGACTATAATGGATCTGATCATTTTGAACTGGCCCTTTTCTCATTAGAGGAAGGGAAGAGTAATGTTGCTTTGGTTTCTGCCTGAGCTAAATCTGCTTCCAGATGAGCAGCTCATCCGTCAGAGTCCTTTAAACTGAGGAGAGATTGGCTTTGTATGTATTAGGTGTGTGCTTGTGTAAGTTATCTGTGTGTGTATACATTTACCGCATATGTGTACATGCATGTATTTATCTGTGCATATATACATGCAAGTATGTGCATAGACAGATACACACAGGCATGCACACAGTAGATTTTACAATATATAATTGTGAAAGAAAGGAGTTGAGGACTTTTATAAACCTCTTGTCTAGAGAAATAGGTGTATGAAGACCCGAGGACGGAAAGTTCTGGCAAAAACAAGTATATTTCTCATCCTAAAATGATATGTGTTCAACGGGATGACTTTTTTCTAAATATTCCCTTTCTTCCATAATGGATTTTAATGACAGCCCTTCCTCTGTATGTTTACATGGGCACATCACTAAGGAAGCTGGTTGCCATAGTGATTAGAGACCAACTAGTCCAGTTCTTAAGATTTGGATAACATTCTCTGAACAGTTGAGGTAGGGAGCCAGAGAGTGTTGATTTTGTGACTTGCTGCCTTGTTGATCTGTGCTTAATTCTTAGAGCAAAAAAGATCAGTGCTGGACTTGGTGATCCATTTTTTTAAATAAAATTTTTATATGTATGATGTGTATATATGTGATTATATGCATGATCACATATGTGTGTAGGAACATGTGGACATGTGTGTGAGGGAGATATGCTGGAAGTCTTTCTTGATCTCTTTCTGCTTTATTCACTGAGGGAAAAATCTATCTCTGAACTCAGAGCTTACTAATTTGACTAGGCAGGCTAGCCAGGCTTGTCCTGGAGAGCCCCTGTCTCTCCCTTCCTACTGCTGAGATGACAGGTGGCCACGACGCCTGCCTGGCTTTACATAGGTTCTGAGAATCGTAATTCTGGTGAGCACCAGTAGGTACTTTATTCACCGAGATCTCTTGTAGGCCCCAGTTAATGCTTCGAGCACCTCCTCTTTTCTCAGGTAATTGCTAAGTGGATGTAGAGATGAAAGGAAATTGACCTTAGGGGCACAACTTCAAGTCTTCTCATGTCTTCCTAAAGCTTGTCAAAGCATTCCATCCAGATTTCTTTGTAGTCAGCTAACCCGCGTGGGAGAGGCTGGTCAGCACGGACCTGCAGCATGGATGCTAGAACCGAATCACATGGGAAGGAGTGCCAGCTTTGCCACCAGCTCCATTATGAGACGCTAAGAAAATTACTGAACCTTCTTGATCCTCAGCTTTCTGTCTCATTTTAAGGATGATGATATTATAGCATCTATTATTTAGAGCTCTACAGAAGAGTAAATTCACACACACACACACACACACACACACACACACACACACACATATATCTCAGAACCATGCCTCGGCCATTCTAGTGGTGGCAGATATGACAGATCTCATTGCCACAATTTCTATTGGTATTATTACACTGAATCACAGTAGGTAAAATTAATACCATTCCCATTTCCTACTACTCTTTAATAGATTCTGGGAGAATAAGAGCCATTAAGTCCACAGAACACAGGGTGAACAGAACTTTGAAATGACAGATTGATTTTTTTGAGATCCCTCAAAGTCTTCTGAGCATCTCCAGGTTTTCTTTTCTCTTCTGAATTTGTGGTTTAACTTTGGAGGTGGCACTGATACCACTAACTAGTCATATGGCATTGCTTTCTCTGAGCCGTCAGAAGCACTCCGAGTCTCTGCTAAGTCATCCTCTGCTGTTACTCCTGGGAATGTTGGAGCCACTGGTGAATTGAGGAAGATGAATACATTGATGGGAAGCGACATAAGGCTGACCCTGGGATGCAGATCTTTATCATGACTCAACTATAGAAGCATTTCAAATGCATTTAATAAAACAAAGACTGCCTGAAGATCTGAGAGTAAAAAAGTCCCACTGGTCAGCCTTACAGATCAGAGAGTATGGTAACACACACCTTTAATCTCAGTAGCCTTAATGATATGCACCTTTAAAGCCAGTAGCCACTCTAGTTGCCATAGAAATCAGGTGGTACAGGCCTTTAATCCCAGTGGTGCGTGCCTTTGATGCCCAGCCCTAGAGAGGAATTTAAAATGGGGCTAGACAACTTTCAGATGCAGTCTCCTGAGATTCCAGGAGGTAGAATCGCCATTTCAGACTGAGGTCGGGCTAAGAGCCAGGGACTGGCTGTTTTTCTTTTTGAATCTTCAGGTTGAGCCCCAGTTACTGACCCTGAGCTTTTATTAATCGTGCTTTACTCAACAGTTTGGTAACATACACAACACCTTACAAATGGGTGCTGGAAACTCCACCCGCAGGAAACCAGAAGGCTTCCATGCTCATATCACTTTCCAAGGCACAGGAGAAACCTGGGAGCTCAGGCAGGATTCCATCCAAGTCAGACCCCATGTCGTGTGCTTTCTGGGAAGGTATGCTTTGACACCTGGGATTTCAGGATACTACAGTGGCGAGCCTGTTGATAACATCTGGCCCAGCCTTTCTACATATAGAGAAGGAAGCCTGTGATGGTTAACACTGATTGTCAGCTGGACAGGGTTGAGAATCACCTGGGAGATAAATCTCTGGGTGTGGCAATGAGGAAGTTTCTAGATTGAATTAGGTGAGATTAGCCCACTATGGGTGGCACCACTTCATAGGCTGGGGTTTTGGACTGAATAAAAAGGAGAAAATGAGGAGAATATCAGCATTCATCTCCCTCCGATCCTTGTCAGTGGGGACAGTGTGACGAGCTGTCACCCCTGTGCTGCCATGACTTCCGCTCTTGGTGGGCTGGACCCTTAAACTGTGAACCCAAATAAAGATTTCTTTAAGTTGCTGTTTTCAGGTAATTTGTCACAGAAAGAAGACAGACAATCAATACAAAGAACTCTTGGGAACGTGAATGGCTTACTCAAGGTCAACAGAGATAATTAATGCAAGACACTCCTCTGGCCTGGCCTAGAGCTGCCTCTAATAGCGAAGCTATTAAGGCCAGAAGCTTGTGTACCACTTGTCTTCTGCTCTTTGAAATCTGCTACCAGGTCTTGGTCTCACCTGATTCCAGACATTGATAGAGGACTATTCTTAGGCATAAGGGCTAGGAGAGGCAACTTCATGCTCATCTAAGCTCATGGTTTGGAGCGCTAACAGTAGAGACAGGGCTCTGTGCTCTAATCAATTCCATCCTATTTATTTTAAGGGACATGAGTGGTCACTGATGATTGTCACTTATCCAAGTTCTGTGCCTTTCTTCTATGTCCAGGGAATGTCTGCTCTTCATGAGAGGATGAACCTCCATGTTGTTCGTGGTTGGGGGATTCATCAGAAACAAAGCTGTAGCCTTTCCCGTCTTTGCCGTATTTATCTTTAGCAATGAGGCCTTGATGAATGACTCAGCATTCTCGCTAGCTTCCCAGTGCCCGAGAGAGCAGACTTGAGCATGCTCTGAGAAACTAGGCATTTTTCTTTTTGTTTTCAAACCTGGGGTGTGAAGATTAGAAGTTTCCTTAATCCCGGCCTTTTCCTTGGTTGTCATGTATTTTCCCTCCTCTTAAATGCCACCTCTCTTCCATGTATTCATCCAAGTATTCCTCTAAATCCATTCACTACACTTGTCCCGACTGCTAAACTAGAGCTAAACACAAAGTGAACACAAGCAAATCACACCTACTCCCAAAGGAACAAGAAATGACAGAGACTGTTGGACTAGAAAAAAGAACTCATTCTAGAGAGATCTGCCTATCAGGAACTTTGATAAGAGTTCAGCTAACTGAACATGACTAACCACAGGGAGTGAGAGGTTGGGTATGGGGTAGAAGACTCTGCACATGATCCTCCTGGTGTTTACCACCCCCCCCCCCCGCCAGGTCCTCTGATTGACTGTACCCAACTGGAAACCGAAGGGTTAGGTGTCATTGAGGTGGCTTAGACAGGTGGATCCCATATCCGGGGATTGTAGAAAAACTGGAGAGTTGATGGGATAGGCAAGGAAAATACCCAGAACATTGGGGTTTTATAAACAAGTCCTAATAACCCACCGTGGCTGGAGGGAAGACATTAGAGTTTGTAAACAAAGGGATTGCTGTTTTCTTCTGGAAGCTTAATGTGGAGGCTGAGAGCTTTGGATCCAATGATGCCTTAGACAATCAGAGAGGTCATCAATAAGTCATGGTTCTGTGGTGTAAGAAAGATGATTGAAAAGGCTTTTTCCATTCCTTCTAAGGAGACATGGAATTCTTTTTCCTTTCATATGACCTGGATATAATCTCATTTGGTCTGTTTTGGCTTTAAAAAAATAAAAGAAAAGCCTTAACAGATGTGAAATTCTAGCATTTACAAGTCTACATTTAAAGAGATCTTGCATCTCTAAGATGTCTTAGAAAAGATTTTCTTGGGAAACTTGCTCTACTCTATATGAGAAATGCAGCTATCCAAAGACCACCATCTTGACACTTGAATTTACAGACAAGGCCGAGCATGAAGGAAAAATTATATATCCTATTAGTTGTCTTGAAATAAAAAGTTCATTAAAAAACTTTAACCCATTCTATGCTCCTTACCCAAATGCTTCATCAAGACAAAAACCCTGGGAGGGTGGGGGAGAAATGGGTTAGCAGTTATGAACAGGGATTTCTCTTGCAGAGGACCTGAATTCTACTCTTAGAATCTATATAGAATGGCTCACAACCACCTGTAACTAACTCCAGAATATCCAATACCCTCTTTTGGACTCTATAAGCATATCTACTCACATGTAAATTCACCCATATTATTATGCATATATGACATATATAGCAAAATATAAATATTAAAAATGAAATATATTTGTGCCATGCTAAATAGTGAGGTTAGACCACTTTTTAACAGAAAGTCCGACAGGCCAATGTATAGTTAATGAGATTTAATGGAAAGGAAGCTTACTAAGAATATTACTAAACTTAGCACTGGTCAGAGTACTACTGAGGTTCATCTTCTACGGTAACAAGTAAGCGCTGAACCCCTGTGACTTAGTAGAGAAATCCCTTTTTCCCAGTGGCTACTAATATGTGTATGGGAGGCAAATCTCTGCTTACCAGATGCTCTCAGACATGCATCATGACAAATGTCACAAGGGCATGCACTTCCAAGCCTCCAGAGCACTGGGAAAGCATAGTGGCGATTCATATAACCAGTGCTTCAAACTTCACTCAAAATCAAGTAGATGACCCCTGTTCTACTCACTGGGCAAAGAAAGCCCTGTGGCCCCACTTCAGTTTGAAGTGAGGGCCCTGGGGATGGAGGACCTTGAAATTCCTACAGGACATCAGCAGATACAAATGTCTGCACCTGTTATATAACACAGGTGCTTTGGTAAGGGGAGTCTAACAAAAACCAATGCATATATTTTCTGGGGATAGAAGGCGAGTGTGCTCCAACACTAAGGCAGGTTCCCAGCTTCAAACAAACCAACCAACAAACAGCCCATCTTATAGGTGGAAAACAGGCCTCTGGAGGCCAACCCCCCTTTCATGACCACCAAACAAATGAAGGAGGGAAGCTTCAGCCCAAATTCTTAGATCTGATATCGAGGTGTGTGTTGTTTGTTTGGACATGATGTTTATTAAGATGCTCACACCCTTTAGGAATTAGCAAGGTCAAATGAAGCAAAGGGAATTTAATAATTATATTTGCATTCTGGGGTCACTTTCATCTTAATAAGGCGGTTTGCTTCTCCTTAGACGTGTGCTCTGAAGTGCTTGGGCATGATTAGTGAGTCTCAGAGTCCCCACTGTGTTCAGATCAGGAAATAGCTCTGTCCTTGTACAGTTTAGTACACTGGAAGAAAGAGGATAGAAATATTTTAAAGAAAGGCTTGAAGGCACTTGAAGGGTATACTTATAAATTAATACGCAGTGCATCTCTTGACACTTAAACAAGGTGGTTTTTTTTCCCCTCAAAAAATATTCCTTTTATACAGCCAGTAGAAAAATCTTGGAACTTGTTCAGATATAAATATATGTTATCCCAAGCAGGATTTGGAACCATTTAGGATGACAATTTTTATTTTTTCGTCTTTGAAGCAAGGCCTCTGGGAAACTGCCAAGAAGTTATTCTTATTCTCATATAAAAATGTATTTACACACTGAGGTTTTTTTTTCTTACAGTTTCAGTATAAATGCATTTCCTACCACAAGTCCATCTATTTGCTTAGTATTTTGTGGTTTAGGTAAATATTCAATTATTTAAGTACATAACACTGTAGGAGCATCTCCCAAACACAGCTGATTCAATGAATGGAAAGAGGACACATCTGAGCTGCATCTGGCTTGTGATCTTTGTGGCTGTCACACACAAAAGTGAGTTTTGTTTTGCTCTGGGGTATCAGCACAATATTATTTTATTTTATTTTAATATTATTATTCATCAGATGTAAACTGAGCCCAGGGGAACTGAGAGAAGATCAAATAGTAAATGAAAATAAAGTAGTGGACTGATTATAGCTGATAGATTTGGCTCCTAGAGCAGTGTTGACACATGCTACCACTTTAGACAATAAGGGAAAGTTCTCTGATCATTTAGCCTTGGTGGATCCCTAGATACTTGTTAAGCATGAAGAAACAGAAACCACCCACCTCATACCCAGAAGGCAGTGTTTCCTAGTACTCTTTTCCTTCCTTTAGTTCTTAAAATATTTCTTCCCTCTTTTTACTTGTGTCTTTGAGGGGGTGATATAGTTGTCCCATGCAGGGCTAACCACTTGTCACTTCTTAGCAGTTTGACCAGTTATGAGTCACGGTGTTTGTCATCACCCACTGTACACAGAGACTTCACTGGCCAAGGTAGACAGCAGTGCTAGTTGAAGAGTATACATCTAAGTATTTTGAAGACAGTTTGGCTACATATCCATTTAGCTTAATATCAAGTAGGTACTTTCATACAATGTTTTATGAATACAATGCATGAAACTGTCAAGAACTAAATTTAAATTAGCCACAGCGAAAAGACATGCAACTTGCTTTGGGGCTGTAGAAGAAGACAGGGTGACTGAAGAGCAAATAGGACTTTCCAGGGTTAGAAGCGGGATGTAGTTAGAGAGAAAATGCGGAGGCAGGTCGTGTGCCTATGCAGGGGATTCTGAGACCTTCAGAGAGCTCGTTCCTTTTTGTTGTTTGTGTTGGAAGCTAACAAAGCCTTTCATAACAGATAGATCCCAGGGCACAAGAATAGTACCAGAGACCTGTTATATCACTGCTAACATGAACATCTCCTTGAGCGCCAAGGATATTTTCAAATGAACTACCCCAGACATTGGTACCCACCAAAAATGGTTAGCAGGGTCCAATGAATGAATGACTAGTAATTGAGGGAATTTAGTTTGTCCAGTAGGGATGGAGACAAGATAATGAACTGGTTAAGATTCTGTATATTGGATGGGGAAGACGTGGTGATAGGTACCCGAATCTGGGTCTGGGTTAAGGGAAAGAGAGGTGGGAGAGAGAAACCAAGCGATCTCTCTGAGATGTTTAGTGCAACTTGGTGATTCGCCCTGTGGCTCCATACTCTTTCATCTGGTGGTCTTTCTTCAGGACCAGGTTTTGAGGATTGTAGTGAGGGATCACAGGCTCGTTTAGCCCCGGTGTCCTGCCTTTCATCTTCAGGGTTTGTGTCTTGAAGATGAGAAACAGACAACAGGTGATAAAACTGTGCTTTTGGGAGATCAGGATCTGTTCCCTATAATATCCATATGGGTTTGTCTCATATATCTACAGAGATCAGAGTATAAGAAGCCACATACCACCTTCTTTGGCTATAAATTGTGGCAGTCAGGCTGACCTAGTTATAATAAACTCTCTGGATTGAAAAATAATAAGTCAAATTCATCCCCCAAATAAATATTGTCACAAGGCATTATCAGCATTTCCCAAACAATAAGAATTTCTGAATGTGATTATATATCCATTTTGTGCTAATTAGCATAGACCAATCCCTCCTTCTCATATACTTAATTAGCATAAATCAATCCCTCCCTCACTCTCATCTGCTCAACACAGAGTGTTATAGGGCTCACAATTCTTTTAATGCCATTTTGGGGCCATTTGAATGACCTATATTTTCAGAACTCAATAATAGAAATTACTACTTGAATTTATGATAGGATTATAATATCTGAATAATATATACTTTTTGTTTGCCCATCATATCACCTGGGAAAGACTCTCAAGAAAAAATTAGGCCAACCTTATGTCAGTCTGTGGGAATGTCTGTGAGGGACTGATTGTATTGGTTTTACTGAGTGAGGTCTGTAGACCTGCCCATCCCTGATAGAGGCACTCCATGGCTTTGGGTCCTGGATTTTGTATCTGTGTAGAGGTGAGCATGCATTTCATTCTTTCTACAATCTTGACTGTGGATGTGACTCGTAACTTCAAGTTCCTGCGTTATTTCCCTGCAGTGATCTGCTGTAACCTGGAATTGTATACTAAAACCTTTCCCTTTGAAAGTTGCTTTTGTCTTTTTTTTCTCCCCCTTTTTTTGTGGGGAGGGCAAGGTCTCACATCTCGTTCTATAACCCTGGCTGTCCTGGAAATGGCTATGTAGACCAGGCTGGCTTTGAACTCACTGAGATGGACCTGCCTCTGCCTCCTCCTGAGCACTGGGGTTAAAGTCATGCGCTCACTGCTAGCCCCTTTCCGAATATTTTATCCCAGCAACAGAGATGGAACTAGGACAAGCCTTTGCTATGAACTACATTTTCTTTAGAGAAGAACTGATGCTTATATGGGGACAGAACTGATCAAGGCCACATGGCAGGCATGTGTAAAGGTTGGAGCGACACTCAAGATCTCTTGTTTCAAAGGCTGGGAGCTGCAGTGTTTCTCAAGCATCGATTGTGCCAGAGCCACTTGGAAGGCTTGCTGAAGCAGCTTCAAGCGCCATTCCTACAGTTCTTCTGAATCAGCAGTTCTGGGGAAGGGCCTGGGAACTGACACTATGGCAGACTTTCATGTGATGTTGTTGCGCTGGTCTGAGGACCACACCATAACCCCTATGCAGTGCAGAGAAATGGGTTTCCAGTTAGGCTCTTGGGAGCTAAATACTGGCTTCATTACTTACTTGGGGAAAGAACCTGGGAAAACCCACTTTATCTCTGAGCTACTTATTACTCAGTACACTTTTGTCTTAGGGTTTCCATTGCTATGAAAAGATACCATTACCATGGCAACTCTTATAAAAAGAAACATTTAACTGGGCTGGCCTACAGTTCAGAGGTTTAGTTTCTGTGATGGCAGGAAGCATGACTGTATGCAGGCAGACATGGTGCTGGAGAAGGAGCAGAGAGTTCTGTATTATGATTCATGAAAAGCAGAAGGAAACTATGTACCCCCTGCATGTAGCTTGATCATATGAGACCTAAAAGCCTACCCCCTCAGTGACACATTTCCTCCAACAAGGCCACAACTCCAAAAAGTACCATTCTCTATGGGCCAAGCATTCAAACAAATAAGTCTTTTGGGGGACATTCTTATACAAACTCCCACAACCTGCCTGTTAGAGTTTCTGTGGGATGAGGTGGAATGAAGCTTCAAGAAAGCATGGAGTCTAACAGTCACTGTAAATTTCCTAATTGTTTTCTTTTTTATGAAATTATTCTTTCTAGCCTTTGTTCATTTTTTCTTTGCCAAGACCTCATATGTTCCATTTCTGAAGCCCCATTATTTTTTGTTTTATCCCACCTACATCAATTTTTATCTATCTCCCAGGTATTCATTTCTTTTTTCTTTATCAGTTCCTGCCCCAACTCACATTTTTCTTCTCCCAACCAAAAGTAAACTGTTTCAAATCTTCTACTTCTCTCTAGAAGATAAAGCCCAGCCCTCTCTCTGGCTTTTTGATTGTGCTCACTCAACTGTGAGTCCATTTGTCTTCTGCATGTCTACCATGCAACCTAGAAGACATCGTGGGATCATTAGAGATCCCCATCTAGAACAAGCGTCTTCAGGATTGGGGCTATGTGCAGGAAACCAAAGCCTTCTGTTAGTGGGAATCTAATCAGTACATAGTGAAGTGAATGGCTACATGAGGGAGCTGGACAGCTTGGAGTCCGAAGAGCCACACCACCTGAGATGAGTTACTTCCTACTAGGGGATTTCTTTTCCCTTAGAGAAAGTCCTGCGTTAGAATTATACATTTAAATGTACTGTATCCTTTTCTGTTTCTGTTGGTACACTCTTTCTTTCCTTCCTTCCTTTCTTCCTTCCTTCCTTCCTTCCTTCCTTCCTTTCTTTCTTTTCCTCCTCCTCCTCCTCCTCCTCCTCCTC
>NW_004949131.1:1415944-1423094 GCF_000317375.1 Microtus ochrogaster
TCTCTCTCTCTCTCTGATTTTTCAACACAGGGTTTCTCTGTGTAGCCCTGGCTGTCAGGAAACTCACTCTGTAGACCAGGCTGCCCTCTAACTCTGAGATCCACCTGCCTCTACCTCTGCCTCCAGAGCTCTGGGATTAAAGGTGCATGTCACCATCACCCAAATGGAAAGCCGTTTCTTATCCAACTGTTTGGTTGTGATGCTGGTAGCACAAGGTGCCTCCATAACAGGGCTTGTGCCTGGGAACCTGGTGTCGAATGGGTAGCAGGCTGCTAAGCTTGTGCACACTGTGAAGAATTTCCTTTTCTGAAATCCCTTTGGCTCGGTTTGAGAAGGGATCACGTTTGTGTCAGGATCTGGCAGGTAGGCATAGAGACACTGTTTTTCTTTGATGGGGCTGCTTTTTCACAGTTTGAAGGATGCCCTAGATGCATCTGACAGTACTAGGGCTCCGGTGTTCATACTCAGAGGCAGTCACTGTTGTCAGCGATTTCTCTCTGACTTTCTATGTGGGGTTACTTTGCATCCCTGCTCAGTCTAAGTAGGACATGGCACGGAGTGAGAGAATGCTTTGGATGCCAGCTGACCTTATACCCTGTTGTAGCAAAATGTGGCTTGAAAACATCTTTGAACTATTAGTGACTTTTAAGTATGCTTGGAAAATGTTTGGTTCCTGATGAGAAGAGTGTCCTTCCTCATCTCTGTGATAAAATTCTAATGACGATTGTAACAAGTTTAGAAACTGGGGCCCTGGTTGTCTTTCCATCTATGAATAAATCAAGCAATAGATTATCTGATAGTTTTTACTTGCAAAAAATAAGAACTTTCTCTCAGTCTTTACTTGAAGAATATCATTTGTATTAGATATATAGTATCCATTTGGGTTCATTTAAGACACTGAAAAACCATTCTCCTAGATATTGATATAGTTTCCAACTTACTGATAGTTTAATAAATGTTTTGTCGAACTTCTATTCAGACATATACATTTTATAGACATTCATGATAATTTCAACTAGTATGATAGCTAGTTTTTTGACAACCTGACATTGACTAGAGTCATTTTGGAGGATGGAACCTCAAATTGGGGAATTGTTTCCATTAGATTGGCCAGAAGGCAAGTCTATTGGTTGATGTGGGATTCCCCTCTGTATGCTATGAATACCAGTGATTAATAAAGAAACTGTCTTAGGCTTGTGCAGGGCAGAATAGAGGTAGGTGGGGAAAACTAAACTGAATGCTAGGAGAAAAAAGGTGGGATCAGGAGAAGTTATGTAGCAACCACTGGGAACAGACGAGCTGGGACCTTGCCAGTAAGCCACACAGACTAATAGAAATGGGTTAAATTAAGATGTAAGAGTTAGCCAATAAGACGCTGGAGCTAATAGACCAAGCAGTGATTTAATTAATACAGTTTCTGTGTGGTTATTTTGGGGTTGAGCAGTCGAAAACAAATAAGTGGCCTCCATCAACAATAGGTGTATCGCTTTGGTTAATGATAAATATGTGAGGTCCCAGCCCTCTGTGGGCAATGTCACCCCTGGGCTGGTGGTCCTGGGTTATATAAGAAAGGAGGCTGAGAAAACCATAGAGAGCAAGCCAGTAAGCAGCAGCCCTCTATGGCCTCTGTTTCAGTTCTTGTCTGTTTGTTTCCACCCTAGCTTCCTTGGGTCCCTGCCCTGGTTTCCTTTAGTGATGGATTTATAAGCTGTAAGATGAAATAACCTCTTTCTTTCTCAAGTTGCTTTTTTGGCTAAGGTATTTATCACAGCAACAGAAAGCAAACTAGGCCAGTTAGGAATCACAAAGATTGTAAAGTTTTTTCCTGGATTATATGGAAGCAGTGTGCTTTTACATATCATACATATTTCAAACTGTATTTTAATGTAAACCATTTTGATATTAAGATTTGATTGACTGATAGAGACATAGGAAACCTCAGTGAACCAATATTCATAAAATTGACTTAGTACTAAAACATTTGATCCCATCTAAAATTATAGTAATATGTGGTTCTTAAGAGAAATGATCTTAAATATACAAAAGTTTTTATATGTGTTTCAGAGAACACAGAAGAAAATATATTAGCTCAATTTACAGAGAGGAATTGCTTTGATGCTGAAATGAATAGTGATAGTAAAAGAAAAATATGATTCAGTTAAAAAGCACAAGTGAGTAATTCCTAAATAAAACCATGTAAAATTTAGTGTAGTAGCTGGAGAAATGACTCAGTAGTTAAGAAGTGTAGGCAGAGATTTTTGTCAGAACCACTCGCTCCCCAAATAACTACACAGAGACTTACTGTTGATTATAAATGATTGGCCAATAGCTTAGGCTTGTTACTAACTAGCTCTTCCAAGTTAAATTAATCCAGGTTCTTATCTACACTCTGCCATGTGGCAGTACCTTTTTAGAACATGGCATTTTTATCTCCTGCTTCCTCTGCATCTGGCTGTAATATCTGCCCCTCTTCTTCCCAGTGTTCTCTTAGTTTGTCTCTCCCAACTAACTTCTTCCTGCCTAGCTATTGGCCAGCCAATTCTTTATTAACAATGAGAACAATACATCTTCACAGTGTACAAAAGGATTATTTCACAGCAAAAAACACTCCTTACTCTTACAGAGCACCCTGGTTTGATTTCCTATTACAACCATGGCAGCTCTTAGCTTCCTGTCTGTCACTGCAGTCTCAGGGGATCTGACACCCACCCCTGACCTCTGTTAATACCAGGAACATACATGGTACACAGATATACATGCAAGCAAATCACATATACACATAAAATAAAAATAAATGAATCTAAACCTACAAAATAAAAACAGTATAAGCAAGATTTTATTTCAGGAGTGAAGGAGCAAAGAATAGATCTGTATATCAATATATACCAGCCTATTGCCTGAAAGTATGAAGCATATTATCAACATTGTCTCAGTAGGCATAAAAATTTACTCTCAGTACCTAAGCTGGGTCTTCTGGATCACAGAACCCAAATGGAGGTTGTAAATGAATGTAAGGAAAATGGAGTATAGAAGACAAAGGCACGTGATGTAATTGTGTTGCTGTGCTGGCCTCCACTTCCAGTTAAGTTGCAAAGACATTCAGCTACAAATATGCAATCACATTCCCTCAGCTAATAGAATTGTCTCCAAAAAAATAAAACTCTTCTTTTTTTGACTATAACTCATAGCATAGAGACCTCATGCTTTGTACATCTGGCAGTGTGATAGTATTCAGTAGGTGGATTATATAGCATGACAAATACATCTATTGAAAAACCATGGCAAACTTCATATTGATGTAAGTTTAGATATAGTCAAGTATAAGAGAAGGTGCAATGCACACCATTCCACCTTCTATTCAAGATTTGACACTTAACAATGAATACAGGATCTGGGGGTATAAGCCAGTGGCACAGTGAAAAGCCCTAGTTCAATCCTAAACACTTGATAAGTCAATCAATCAATCAGTAGAGAAAAAAAGTCTAGGATATAAACAGATAACTACAAGAGAGATGAAATATGTCATTTCTAAGTGGTGTCCATGAGCTTGCAGGGAAGGCAGTCTGCAAGTAAGGGACCATGCAGCGAGGGTGCTGTGCAGTGAGAGACTGTGAAGTGAGGGGGTGTGCAGTGAGGGTGCTGTGCAGTGAGGGTGCTGTGCTGTGCTGTGAGGGTGCTGTGCAGTGAGGGCTGTGCAGTGAGGGGCTGTGCAGTGAGGGTGCTGTGCAGTGAGGGTGCTGTGCAGTGAGGGGCTGTGCTGTGAGGGGCTGTGCTGTGAGGGCTGTGCAGTAAGGGGGTCTGCAGTCTGCAGTGAGGGGGTCTGCAGTCTGCAGTGAGGGGGTGTTCAAGAGGACTGTGCAGTGAGAGTGCTGTGCAGTAAGGGGGTGTGTAGTGAGGGGGCTGTGTAGTGAGGGGGTGTGCAGTGAGGGGGTCTGCAGTCTACAGTGAGGGGGTTTGCAGTCTGCAGTGAGGGGGTCTGCAGTCTGCAGTGAGGGGGTGTTCAAGAGGGCTGTGCAGTGAGGGGAATGTGCAGTGAGGGGTTGTGCAGTGAGGGGGGTCTGCAGTGAGGGGGTGTTCAAGAGGGCTGTGCAGTGAGGGGAATGTGCAGTGAGGGGTTGTGCAGTGAGGGGGGTCTGCAGTGAGGGGGTGTGCAGTGAGAAGGTCTGCAGTGAGGTTGTGTGCAGTGAGGGGCTAACAATAAGGGTTTTGCACAGCAGGGGTGCAGTGAAGGATAGCCAGGGCACAGGGGAATGTTGTCATTCACAACAAAAATGTAGCAGCTCTATGCTGATCTATGATTAGTAGTTCCTGCCATAGTTATGTAGGGTTGAAAAACCAATGGAATCTACAGCAATTAAAAGAAAAGCTCAGAGTTTTTCAAGATAAAATATTAAAATTTCCAGTAGTGAACCATATACTAACAGCAATCAATTAGAAGAGCTACAGTTAAACATATAATTACAGTCACACAAAATTATAGAACACCTATGAATAAATTCATTCCCCACATGCACTGTGTCCTTACAGAGAAGATTACAGAACAGCTCTTAAAACTGCAACAGAGAAGATAGTAATTGATTCTTTTAAGGGTGTTAATTCTATACAGATTAACCTATCATTTTAATGTGGTCCCAGTAAAAATTCCAACAGGATTTTAAAAATTAAAAATGGAGGCTTTTCCAGTACCTAACTCTCTCTCTGCTGGCAGCAGTGGTTCAGTGTTAGCTGAACATAAATCCTGCATATACTGCATATATTGCTTATGGTCATCTATGTGCGACATTGAGAAACTCAGGAGGCATGTATGAAAGCACACATTGTGACTGGGACAGTGTGCATACAGCCTTGGTGTTCTTCACAAGGGGAATTGGATGAAAACATGCTGTTCTTCTGTAGAGTGACTTCATTGCTTTAGTACTTTAGGGGTGGAATGCAGGATAACTGGCATCACCCTGTGATGTATATTCTGTGTTACAGCTGTGATGGTGCCTGCCTGTAATGCTCAGGAGGGAAAGACAGTAGCATCATCCATGAGTTCAAGGCCAGCTCGGTCTACATAGTAAATTCTTGCAACTCAGGGAGGCATAGCAAGGCCTTGCATATAAGATAGATAGATAGATAGATAGATAGATAGATAGATAGATAGATAGATAGATAGATAGATAGATAGATAGATAGTTAGATAGATAGAAAGACAGAAAGATAGATAGATAGATAATAGAAGGAAGATAATGGTGAGTCTTGGGAGGGAGTTGTTTTGAAAATTTGAATAGATACTCCATGATACGCCTTCTTGCAATGATATATAGAATGTGATGGGCTCTCATTTCATAAGGTCTAGAACTTACTAAAACCATAATGGCAGACATTTTTTTTTCTGCTTCACAATGTAGCAAATAGTATGTGATATATTAATATTTACTGAATGAATGCTTTTAACTTTTACTTTTTAAGAATTACTTTTCATTATTCCATTTCAAGTCATCTTAAAACTTGACTCAGTGGTCAATTCACTATATGTATGCTATTTTAGTTCTTCATAAAGCATACATTGAGGTAAAATTATTCATTTATAACATAGGATATGCTTTATAAAATTATTCTGTTTGTTGTACATCTATTAGCCTGCTAGTAGCATAAGAATTTATGAATAGGGCACCGTGCATCCATCCTTTCTCTTTCTGAAGGATGGTAGCTTCTATGCACATCCTCACCATTGGTATCACTGTAAAGAGCAACAGAATAAATGAGCGTTGTAGGTTGGAAGAGCTTTAGACGGGAGCAGGCCCATGACTTGTGAGAAGGAAGGGGAAGGAAATGGGATTGTGTGGGCAGGACACATGATTAGCTCTGGGCAGGTGCAAGGACCAGGTGCCCAGCCTGTTTCATTCAAGCACACCCCTACATAAAAATGTATTCCCTTTGGAACTGTGCACTGCACCAACCCTTCATAGTCTATAAAATTGTCCACAGAGGAACATCTGCAGCCCAGGGTGTGCACATATGTGGGTCTTCATTTTCTCATTTCTGACTTCCCATCCACACACCACAGAGAACTGCCAAGTGACTTCTACCGTCAGAGGAAAACTGGCATGTGGAGTTTTTGGAAGGATGGCCATGGTTTCAACACTGAAATATTCATCTTTGAAAAACACGGTCTTGGGAGGAAAAAAATGAAGATGTAAATTGGTCTCATTTAAATCCCACCACTTCCGTCACTCAGACTCACTAAGCTGGTAGAGCCAGGCTGGAAATGGCTTTCTCTCCGGCATCATCTGGAGGGAGGCAAGGGAGCCCCAGCTGCTTCTGTCTGGGTCAGGATGTCTGCTGAGGAGAACTCTGGGCTCCCAGTGGCTACTCCTGCTACTGTGGAAAGCATAACAGCAATGTTACTAATAGCCAGGTGCAACCTATGCACAGGGAAGACCCCATGGCCACCAAGCACCCTGCAGCCTCTGTGCTGTGCATCTCACTTGCTCTCCGGAAGGCAGCCCACCCAGTTCCTCCCCTTCTCAAATGACCAGGAAGTCATTTGTCACCTTCCATGGTAGAGGGGATGAAAGCTACCTGTTCTCTCTGGGCTTTGCCTGAACTGATTCTTTTCTGTTATGGAAAGAGGAAGAGGTCCAGCTTTGTCATTTAGGCAGTAAAGCTCTGCCATCCATTGCCCTTGGAGCACAATGCAAACCTCTGACATCTTAGCTTTGGGGCACAACATAAACCTTTGCCATTGTAGTCTTGAGGTACAACAGAAACCTCTGCCATCCAGTTAACCTTGGGACACAATGTTAGATCTAAACTTCCATTATGCAGATGTCAGTTTTCAGTGCTGACAGTAGTCAGGGGTTAAAGGTTTCCTTTTGAATAAATGCTCCAAAAGTCTTCTGATGCACAGTGACACAAAATAATCTCATGCTTGCCTGTGTTGCATAATGTGATGTCACTGTAGCCTTGGTTCTGAACACATATGTGCAGTTTACACTACACTTATACCCTGTTGCACCAGTGCATGCTGTCTGTAACTATTCTGCCCAGAGTTGAGAGTTCTGTGTAATGAATTGCTGTGTTTTTACTGCACATGCAAAGTATTTTTTTAAAATATTTATTTATTTATTATGTATACAATATTCTGTCTGTGTGTATGCCTGAA
>NW_004949131.1:1423629-1442253 GCF_000317375.1 Microtus ochrogaster
AGCTCTTGTAGACCAGGTTGGCCTCGAACTCACAGAGATCCACCTGCCTCGGCCTCCCGAGTGCTGGGATTAAAGGCGTGCGCCACCACCGCCCGGCCTTAGAATTTTCTTAAAGTATATGGAAGGATGTGTCAGCTGTTGAAGAAGGTCAGTTAAGAACTGGTTTTGTAGACAATGCCCAGCAAGTCAGGCTTCATGAAGTCTGTGGTGGAAAACCAGTGGAGACTCAGGGAGACTCAAGGTCACACTGGTATGTTCTAGAATAATACTCTGCTGACAGAGGAGGTTG
Source organism: Microtus ochrogaster (assembly GCF_000317375.1). Classification (NCBI taxonomy): domain Eukaryota; kingdom Metazoa; phylum Chordata; class Mammalia; order Rodentia; family Cricetidae; genus Microtus; species Microtus ochrogaster. The sequence goes on from NW_004949131.1 coordinate 1,423,919, forward strand.
GTGCTCTGGAGGCAGAAGGGTGGAGAAGAGGGCCCATAGTGGAGACCAAGTAAGAAACAGTGAAGACCAAGTGGGGGATAGTGGCTCATGCTTGTAATCCCGGCACTCACCAGGCCACTGACAGCTAAGCTCTCATCCCCCATGATGACCTAAGAGCTCTTATAGGTTCCCACTCTCTTGTCCATGATTTAAAAAATTCTAAAACCCTGAAATTGAAGATTTCCACACTCATTTGCATTAACACTTGACAAGACTTTTGGCTCTGCTCATTGGAAAATTCTGACCTGAAATGACAGGAGGCCAGTCATAACTTTATTTCTGTCACCTACAACGGGTCTCCAAGCATTGTGACTTGGTAATATTTATGTGTTTGCATGGTGCTGCCGAGACACTTCTGAAGACACCATCACACATACAGTAGATGTTCTATTGCCCTCTATGGGGCAACGCTATCTCTCACGAGTCATTGTCATCTTTGTGAACTCTAAAGCAACCTTGTTTCCATAGGACACTTAGCCACACCAGTTTCAGGTAAATATGTGGGTGTCTACATGTTCCCATGCCTAGCTGCAGAAATGCAGGCATAGAAAAGAATGTGCAGAGAGACACCACCAAGAGATGGCAGAGACAGGATAAGACTCCCTCGTTTGGGGACAGAGGACCCTGTCTCCTCAGCCCTTCTCCTGTAGTCTGCAGAGTTTGGCAGAAATAGACCCTAGAGATTACTTTTCAGATGGGGCAAATGATATCTCTCTTTTACTGGATTCTGGAGATGAGAATTCCCAACACCTAATGGATGTTAGGAAAGCCAAGTGATTCCATCACCAACTTCACCTTTTGGGTAGAGAAAAAGACCATGGAATCACGGAAAAGATTTCTAAGATACGTATATTAGATGTAGCTTAGTAGATCATTGGTGCAGATAAAAATTCAGGAGTGATTTGGTGTCAAAAGGCTGATGGGAAATCCTCTTCTTCATTTTTATAACCTAGCAAGACAAAATGCACACAGACATAGTTTTAAGCAGGGGTGGATTTGGGATGATGAGAGTGTCAATGATTTTTTTTCCCTGTAGTTCTGAAAATAAAACACAGATCGCACAAATGCTAGACAGGTGCTCTGCCTTTGGGCTACCCCCCAGCTCTGTGATTTGGGTTTTGATTTGGAAAGTGTTGTAAGTATTTTTCACATGATCTGCTTCTTCTTTATGAGTTAGGCAATCTGCTTTTTAATTTCTCTGTTACAAGGGACATAGTCTCAGGTGTAATAAAGCAAGAAAGTCTCTAACTCACAGATATTCAATCAATATGGGAAGATGGGTGACTTGCTTAGGGAATAGATTATTTTTTTAAAATTCCATTTGCTTGTAAATACTGGGAAGTTAAAAAGTAGTTTTTTTTGTTTTTGTTTTCTTTTTGTTTTTATTTTTTAAAACTGCTTGGAATGATCTCCTGTTTTGAGAAATATTTTTCTTATTTTTAAAGTTATAGTTGTTCCTTTTATTGTGGTTAAAAATATTTTTAAAGGATTTCTAGGTTATAATAATTCATTTGATAGAAATAAAGCAATACTTTCGGTAACGTATCAATAATAGGAGAAAGTTTAGGTGGTCTTTTAAAAGTTTATTATGACCTCATTCTATGTAAATGAGGTTTTGTATGATTTGTTTAATTAAATGTGTATTAATGTGGCCCATGTACTTGTTCATGTGTGTGGAGCATGGATTGAGTTGAAGTGTCTTCCTTGCTTTCTTGTAGCCGTATTTTTTTTAAATTTATTTATTTATTAAGGATTTCTGCCTCCTCCCCACCACCGCCTCCCATTTCCCTCCCCCTCCCCCGATCAAGTCCCTCTCTCTCATCAGCTCAAAGAGCAATCAGGGTTCCCTGACCTGTGGGAAGTCCAAGGACCGCAAGGGGTGCACCCACACACTGAGACAATGGGGATGTTCTATTGGGAACTCACCAAGGCCAGCTGGCCTGGGTCTGAAAAAGCATGGGATAAAACTGGACTTGCTGAACATAGCGGACAATGAGGACTACTGAGAACTCATGAACAATGGCAATGGGTTTTTGATCCTACTGCACGTACTGGCTTTGGGAGAGCCTAGGCAGTTTGGATGCTCACCTTACTAAACCTGGATGGAGGTTGTAGCCGTACTTTATGAGATCGTTTGTCATTGAGCCCATAGCTTACAGCTTAGCTAGGCTGCCTGCTCAGTGAGCTTCAGGATCCGCCCAGTCTGCACCCGTATCTCCAGTATATCTGCATCACAAGACAGGAACCCAACTCTACACAGGTGCTAAGGATTTAAACTCTGGTCTTCAAGCTTGTACAAGAGGCACTTGACCGAGGAAACTGTCTTCCCAGCCCTGTGTCAACAGTAAATTAAAGAAAAAGTATTTCTAGTCAAGCAAGGTATTATGTTAATTATTGCTGTTGTTGAATTTTTTTTTTTTTTGTTTTGCTACAGCATCTCGTTCTGTTGCCCAAGATGGCCTTGAAATTGCAGTCAACCTCCAGCCTCTGATTCTTGAGTGCAGGGATTACAAGAGTGCTTGGCTCAGCAAAATATTACTAGGCTGTCTAACCTACATTAGGAACAAACAGTTTTCTTGAATTAAATGCCTAAGGTTTATTTTACTACTTTATGTATATGGGTGTTTTCTTTGCATGTGTGTAAGTGTACCACATGCATGCCTGGTTCCCATGGAGGTCAGAAGAGGGCATAAAATCCCTTACAGATGGTTGTGAGCTACCATGTGGGTTCTGGAAATTGAACCTGGGTCCTCTGAAAGAGCAACAAGCACTCTTAATGGCTGAGCCATCTCTCCAGCCCTAACACCTAATTTGTATGAGGTAGAGGAGGGGACTTTGAGAAAGTCACTACTTTAATCTTTAGATTTAAGATGTTGTCTCCCCCAGGACAGAAGTTGTCACTTTCTTAATCTGTCAATAAGGCTCCTTGATGACGTCTGTACGGATCTAACAGGTAATAGCAGAAGACGGGCTGAACTGTTGTTTTGTTTCTTTCAAACATGGTCTCTCTTGTTTGTCTTCAATTTCTCATCTGTAGACGGAGGGGCAGGCCTAGTAGGGTGCTGTTAAATGTTTAACAGCCTCCTCCAAAAATGAAAACAGGAGGAAAATAAATAAGAACATCGACTTTCAGTTAACCTAGCTTACGTGGTGTAAATACCCCAGAGTGGCTGATTCCAAGCAACCGCAACCAATGTAACATCAAAACATAATTGGGTAGTGTTTTCTCTCTTGCTACAATGCACTAAAAGTAAAGATTTGTAAGGACATAAATAAGAGGAAAATGTAGTAAGTATTACTGGGAAACGATGAACTTTAAATGCCTATAACCTATGTTTTTAAGTTAAAATTTATATAATCTAATCTTTAATAATAGCTACACTTAGTGACCAATTTTCAGAGTTCCTGGGAACTTACACATGGTTCTTGGCACCAGCCCAGGCCAGCTCATCTCTCACTTCCAGGCATAATGAAGGTTAAAAGTATGCAATGGTGTCTCGAAGTGTCCGAGGTCCACCACAAATGGTCATCTTGTCTCCTTTTCTGTTGGATTTTCTTCTGCTCTGTTTTCTCTTCGTGGTTCTTGATAGCACCCCTAGTTTTACCACGATGTCTGAGGACAAGCTGACTTGATGCAACTTGAGATTTTCAAGAGAATGGGCTGAGAGGCACCGAGAAAGTTCAGCCTGCATGAGAGGAAGAAAGCCATGGGCATCTTCATCTTTCTTTGTTAACATCTGTTCCTCTTCGAAAAACCTAGGTGTCTGGCCCACTCCTCTGTATCAGAGATTCTTTAATTTTGCTCATCTTAGAGCAAAATTAGCAGAACTAGCAGAGAGATCAATCTCATTTGAGAATCATTCAACCTCAGGGTAAAAGCCTAAATGTTTCTGGTTGGAAACATACATACACACACACACACACACACACACACACACACACACACACACACACATACACGTGTGTGTATGTCTAAGATTTTATATATACATATATATCTAAGTATATATATCTAAATATATATATATATTCCTAATAAATTAACACAGGCATTATTCCTTGACTCCTTAAGGCTTGCACTTAGTTTGATCCTAATTAGAGTATCAAATGGATCCAGTACTATTTAGTAGTATATGCTACCACTTTCCTTTATTATCTCATTAAATGTCTTATATTTGTACCATGCAATTTTTCAAGACAGGCACCTAAGTGCAACATAGCCTTCATTCTTACAAACTCATAAAATTAGTCCATGGACCCTCTACCCAGAGGAAAATTGGACTTAAAATCCTTGGCTCATTGTTTCAGTCTTTGCAAACCTTGTTGGTGTGGTTGTCTTGTTTTCTGTTGTGGAGTTTCTCCGTGGGAAATACGTCAGGTTCATTTATCGCCCACAGTTTTGTGTGTTGCCCGAATAACTCCATAAAGTGTGATGGCCTTTTCTAGGAGACACCTCAGACTTGAATGTCTCTGCAGTGACTGCTGTTCCCTTTTAGTAGGCACATGCAATGCTTTTATATCGTTAGAGTTTTCTTGATGGGGCCTTTCCTTCCGTTCTCTGTTTCATCCGTTGTTTTTCTTTAGCGGTATTCACTGGAAATGAGTGAGTATGATGGACCTCCTTCTTTCATGTTTTTCTTTGTCTCACATACCCTCATCTATGAGCTTTTTCCCACTTTCCACACGTCTAGCATCTTATCTTCACTGGGCTCTGTTACATCCCCTCTTTGAATATTCATTCTGCTTCTTTCCTTGTAATTGTTTTCCTTCTGTTGCTTTTTTTGAGTTCTACAAATTCTCCTTCTCACACTTCACTCAGCTCTTTCCTGATGTCTTTTGTTTCCTCTCTGTAGTCTTTCCTAGTAAATGGGATGATTCCTTCCATGCTTAAAATCGGTGGTAAAGCATTTTGATCACAGGTTTTACAGCCTATGTAATGACTACGCTTTGTAAGTGTTTCTCTGCCCTCTTCAGCATTTCAAAGGTTATTTTTCTTGTAGCATGCCTGTGCTGGTGCACGTTTTCCCCTTGTCTCTGACAACTTGGATTTTCTTGAGTTGGTTATAAGCAGAGAACGTCTCTTTGATGAGAAGGGCCCGATCGGTTTCCCCTTCTCTGCAGCTATGGAGACACCTACCCTAGTGCTTCTGTCTTACCCACTCGCATTTTCTCTGTACAGGACTTTGGCCACCCCTCCCCCTGCTCCCCCTGCTCAGCCCACCCACACCCACTTCACCAGATCAGAAACACCTTTTACATTCCAGGGGATAGCTTCACGTTCAAGCAAATTTTGTTGATCCTTCCCAAAAATCTGTCCATGCCGAACTCTCTCATCTGTGTTGATTCTTCTTACTCCTCTCTTGGAAGAGCCCCTGCTTGCTCTCAGCTGCTCTTGGCAGCTCTTTTATATGTTTGGAGGCGCTGAGGATTAAATACGTCCCCTGGTCTCACTAAAAATGGAATTTGACAGTTTTCTTCTTTATTCTCTTGGTGACTTTTGTATGATTCTCATGTGGAGAAAAGCAGAAATTTTACTTATGCACAGCCATGATCGTATCAGGAGGCCTGCACATTATTTCTGTCAAAACAAAACAAAACAAATAAAGCAGAACAAAGCAATGCAGGAGGCCCACAGTCTTGGGCAGTACATTGGCTGCCAGCCCTCATCATTCCTGGGCCTTTCTTAATTTATAAAAGGCAGTCTCTACCCCTGCGTTAATCCACACGTTTTCTTTACAGATCCCAAACAAACACCCCCTCACTTCTACTTGCTGTTCTCAAGACTTCTCCCAAGAGAAAATTTCTTCAATTGTGTAATTTGCACAGATATTGGGTCCTCCATCTTGCTCCGAACAATAGCTGGCTGAACCCTAAGTAGCACTTCCCCCATCGTCTCTTCAGAGATTTAAAAACAAATCTGTGCGTGCGTGCACGTGTGTGCATCCCACAGCAAGTGTATAGAAATCAGGCTAAAATTCCAGTGTTAGTCGTCACCTTCCACCTTGTTCGAGACAGTCTTTTGTCATTGGCTGCTTGCTGACTGAAGTTTCTAGATATCCCCCTGCTTCCACCTCCACCCCTTCCACAGGAGTGCTGGGATTGCAGGTGTATGGACCACTATGTCTAGATTTTATGTGGATGCTGGGGGTCCGAACTCAGGTTGTCAGGCTTGCGTGGCGAGCACTTTCCACTGGGACATCTCCCCAGCTCCATACATTCTTCCCATCCACACTTGCTTCTCCCCCTGAGTTCCTAGTCACACCCCTTTGGTCACTGAATACCTTCAGCCTCAGGTCCTTACTTTTAGCTAAAGTTTAGCATCTACGTAGACATCCCTGCAAAGGACCCCATCATTGCTACATCCTCTCTGCAATGACATCTTGCCTTCTTCCTGTTTCATTCCCTTCTGTCTTTCTGCTTTTGAATCTGGTCATCAGCCCACTGTGCCGCATCCCTAACAGTGCTGTGTATAGATCTCACTGTCCAGCTTACTTGCTCGGTGGTGGCTCTACAATCACCCCATGACCTTGTGGTGATGTTCAAGTGACTGATTCTCCCAGTTTTTTTATCGGACCCTTCTTGCTTCACTCCACTCCTCTCCACACCACATATGGCGAGCCTCTGTTTTCATCTGTAATTATGCATAACTTGTGTTACATTTACTAAAGAGACGTGAAAAACACCCAATCACTCTGGCTGGGGATGGCAGTGAGAGACCAGAGAAACAAATGTTTCTTGGTTGGGATGACTTATAGGAGCATAGGTGTCTCCTAGGTAGTTGCATAACTGAAAAGCACACCCCAACACGAGCAACCACTCATGAAAGCTGCAACGCAACGCTTGCTCTTCTCTCTATTCATTTCAACTGCATGACTGAGACACAAATAATCCTCCATCTACACACTCAAAGTTCTTGTTCACATTTTCCTAGAGTTCCCTGGGCCACTTGCTGGTGGCTGCTCCCCTGGGAAGTTACCTCCGCACCCAGCAATTCTTACTGCATATAGAACTTGGGGGAAGGAATCTCTCTGCCCTCTTCAGAATCTCTTTCAATCTACAGGGAGCAGCAACGCAACACTTGCTCTTCTCTCTATTCATTTCAACTGCACAACTGAGACACAAATAATCCTCCATGTACACACTCAAAGTTCTTGTTCACATTTTCAGGAGAGACTAAAATATAGGGTAAATTCACTATCTCCAGCTAGCAAGCCCACACCGAAATCCAAATACCATATCTACTTTTTGTTTTATCTTTTCTTCACCACTATATATAGTGATATTTCATTTGTATTCTAACAAATAAAGCTTGCCTGAAGATCAGAGAGTAAAAGAGCCCCACTGGTCAGCCTTACAGACCAGGCAGTGGTGTCACACACCTTTATTCCCAGTGGTCACACTAGTTTGCTATAGAAACCGGACAGTAGTGGTACACGCCTTTAATCCAAGCCCTAGAGAGGAATATAAGACTGGAAGAGACGATTCTCACACACAGTCTCATTCTGAGATTCCTGGAGGCAGGATCGCCATTTCAGACTGAGGTAGAGGTAAGAGCCAGTGGCTTTTCTGACCTTCAGATAGATCTCTGGGTTTTTATTAATTGTGTTACATTTGCTGCAATTATATACTTATTTTACATATCCTTTAATCTCCTAGGTCACTAAAGTTCTTCTCTCTTCCTTTATCAAATGCTGTTTTTTTGGGTCACCACGGGAATGGCAGCCATCAATGTAGGGCTGTTCTTTTCACTGTTATGTCTGCAGCATCATCTGGCCTCCCCGTCATGCCCAATGAAGGCAGCATCCCTCTTCTATTTATCAGGCAGTTTTCTACAGGCTTCTCCTGACATCATCCCTTTCTATGCTTTAGTAGGCTTTCCCTCGAGCCTATGCAACTTAGTTTCTGCTGTTCCATTGGATTCATTGCAGAATCCTTCACCATGGATTCTGGCTATTACAAATAATGTTGCTATGAACAAGTTGAGCACATGTCCTTGTGATATGATTGAGCATCATTGGGTATATATCCAATAATAGTATTTCTGGATCTTGAGGTAGATTGTGTCCTATTTTTCTGAGACATAGCCATACTAATTTCTAAAATAGCTGTATAAGTTTATACTCCCACCAGCAATGGAAGAATGTTCCCCCTAGCATAAGTTGTCATCAGTGTTTTTGATCTTGGTCATTCTGACAGGTGTAAGACAGAATCTCAGGGTTGTTTTGATTTGCATTTCTCTGATGACTAAGGATGTTGAACATTTCCTTAAGTGTCTTTCAGCCTTTTGAGATTTGTCTGTAGAGAGTTCTCTATTGAGGTTTGCATCCCATTTTTTAAATTGGATTATTTGTTCTTTGGATGTCAAGTTTCTTGAGTTCTTTGTATATTTTGGAGACCAGTCTTCTGTCCAATGTGGGATTGCTGAAGATCTTTTCCCATTCTGTAGGTTGCCATTTTGTCTTGTTGACCATGCCCTTTGTTTTACAGAAGCTTCTCAGTTTCAGGAGGTCCCATTTACTGATTGTTGCTCTCAGTATCTATACTACTGGGCTTATATTCAGGAATTGGTCCCCTTGGGCTAATGCATTCAAGTGTACTTCCCACTTTCTCTTCTATGAGGTTCAGTGGGATTGGTTTTATTTTGAGGTCTTTGATTCATTTGACTTTGAGTTCAATAGATCTCATAGCAATAGCTATGGATCTATTTGCATTCTTCTATGTGTTGATATCCAGTTATGCCAGCACAATTTGTTGTGGTATATTTTGCTTCTTTGTCAAAAATCAGGTATTTATATGTGTGTGGATTGATATTCAGGTCTTTGATGGATTCGATTGGTCCTCCTGTTTGTTTTTTGTTTTTTTTGTTTTTTGTTTTTTTGCCAATACCAATCTGTTCTCATTACTGTAGCTCCACAGTAGAGTTTGAAGTCTGGGATTGTGATGCCTCCAGAAGTTCCTTTATTGTACAGGATTGTTTTGGCTATACTGAGTTTTTTGTTTTTCCACATGAAGTTGAGTATTAGTCTTTCAAGGTCTGTGAAGAATTTCTCTGGGATTTTGATTGGCATTGCATTGAATCTGTAGCCTGCTTTTGGCAAAATTGCCACTTTTACTATGTTTATTATACCTATCCATGAGCATGGGTGATCTTTCTGTTTTCTGGTGCTTTCTTCAATTTCTTTTTTCGTAGTTTAAAAGTTCTTGTCATAAAGGTCTTTCACTCATTTGGTTAGGGTTACACAGAAATATTTTATGCTATTTGTGGCTATTGTAAAGGGTGATGTTTTTATAATTTCTTTCTCAGCCTGTTTATCACCTGTGTAAATGAGGGTTACTTTTTTTTTTTAGTTTATCTTGTATACTGCTACATTACTTTGCTTTGGTGTCTATTTCTTCCTTCCTAGTGTCATGTCATTCAGAACATATTTACATATTTTTAATTTCTTGGATATAGACATGGTTTATTACCTCTTTCTCATTCTGTTCATCAACTCATTTTTGTTGAGATAGAATCTCACTCTATAGCCCGGTATGATCTCTAATGCAATATGTAGCCCAATCTGGCCTTGGCCATGCAATCCTCCTGCCTCAGCTTCATAGGTGTTGGGGTTTCAGGTGTGTAGACCTACGCCCTCTCATTTGGCTTGCTCTTCACAAAGCTTGTGTGGCAATCGGTCATGTATCGGATAGTCGAGTTGTTTTAGGGTTGAATTTTGTGACCTCATAACCAAATCAGTGGATTTCATATAATGAGGCCTTTCAAATTGTCCAAACGTATGTACTCCTGTTTCCACTGCCAGCCTTTGCCTTGTAGACCTTGTTATCCTATCCAAATATGTGATCTAATGTGTGAGATATCTCCGGTATGTATAGCAGTACTGCTCACCAAGTCCTTTCATCTGCGTTGCCTCTGATGACTCTGTGCACCTGACATGTTGCCACTGCAGCTCTAGCCGTACAGTGTTTAAGTATGTCATAATGGTAAAATTGTAGTAGAAAAATACCGATTTTCTAAAGCCCATAGGCCTTGCCATATAAGAAACAAAGGGAATCCTTCCATTTTTATTAGAATCACTGTCTGTCAGAACTTGTACATACCTCACAGTAATAATCCAAACTCCCATGGAAAAGATATGAAATTGTAATCCCAGAGAAGTGGAGCAGTTGCTCTAAGATCATACAGTTTGTAACCTCTTCGTTGGCTGCATTGCTCACTTGTCTTCAGGACAAAACTATGCCTGCTGCTTTGAGACTGCTTTTCTAGAATTTTCTTTTTATGAGGTGCACAAAGGTTAGAGGGAGTGAAAGTAAGAGCTCAATGGTGCTGGAAGACAGTGGTCTTGTCTGTGATCACAGGGAAAGACCAGATTCCTCATTTCTCAGCACTGAAGGGGTCTGTAGAGGTCACATCCGCCACAAACACAGGACATTTCCAGACCCATGGGTGCGCTGCTTAACTGAGATAAGTTGGGGTGAAGGTTGATCTCTTACATGTATGATTTGTTTATAAAGGGTGTTGCTGGTGAAAATAAAGTTAAGTTAGCCCTTCTCCTACCCAAGAATGCCCTAGCTCCATCTCAACTGTTTGAATTAAGTGGGTCCACTTTTTCAGTTTTCATTCAAGTCGCCTTTCCTGAGATATATCTCATGCTGCCTTTATTCTGAGGCTGGATTTTATCCAGTGGTAATTGAATTTCAGTACCATATTGAGTAAAATCCTCCTTGCCTGATGATCAGGGCACACGTCACTTGGCTGTCCTCACCATCACAGAACCTGTCTGCAATCGGGAGTGAGTAAGTGTGAGCTTCCTTTGCTAAAATATCAGGTAGTGACATTTCCTGCATGAAGCACTGGCTCTTGAACTGCTGGCAAATATTTCTAATCAACACTCTTAGCGTCCTGTGTGTGAGCTCATTCTTTCTCACTTCCCATCAGTTCATCTGCCTCCTCTCACCTTGGGAAATGGTGAAACATTCAGAAGGAAACCATCATTTTGAAAGCACCTGTCTGTGAGAATTCTGTGAGTGGTCAGGTTTGCTTGAGACTCTGTTGCCATTCAAGGCCTTTGCTACTTACGGGTATGAGATTGTTTAAAAGGTGGCGTATCTTTCAGCTTCCACCTGAGGAGTCAAAGGCCCATGGGTAAATGAGCACTGCCAATTGAGTCTGTCCCAGTTAACAGAGGAGAGGGAGTCTGTATTCATGCAACATTTGTCCAGTATTGGGCTAGGAGCTTAGCAGGCTTGCCCTATTGTGGGAGACTGTGCCAAGTATTGGACTAGGTGATTAGCAGGGTTGGCCTATGGTAGGAGTCTAGGGAATATCACTGACACTGTAGTCTGGTATGATGTACAATGTAAAGTTATACACTGTGGTAGTCTTACCTTTATTTTCACAGTTACACAACTGCCTTAGAAATATCCCACCGATCAGTAGGTCTTTTGGCTCCCTTTTTTTTTTTAAAATTGGAAACTCAGAAGGAGATTATAAAAAGGGTGGATTTGGGGTTTGTGTTCCCTTGGATTTTTTTTTAAAAAATTAGTTTGGACTGCATGTATTTTGATCTCCCTCCCCTCCCACAATGCGCTCGTGTGCGCACACGCACAAGTACACACACACACACACACACACACATAATTACATTAGCTTTTGGACCACAAGGGTTGCTGAAACATCCCTCTAACTCCCCTACCTCACAATTATACTAGTGTGTCATCTGTTTCATGACTCGACAAGCTGTATACACAAGACAAAGTTTTTCTGACTAGAAGGCGAAGACCCTTGCCTCCTGTTAACACTCACTGAAAAAGGTCGATGCTTTAACATGATTTGTGGATCTCAGTGAAACTGATAACAGTAACCTCCTACATGGACATGTTAGGTGTCTACTCACAAGCTCTCCACCCACAACAAGTCTCCAGTAGCCAGTGAGCATGTGCATCTCATAGGTGGTGCTTAAGGGGTCACACACTGGGACACACTAGACAAATGCTTCCTTTGTAAAGTGCCTCCCAGCAACCAGATTCCATACTACTTATGAATTACAGTGTTTTTGTTGCATGAAAGTACTGCTCTTGGAGAAAAGTAATAGTTTAATTACAGAAAAAAAACACGATATTTTTCTATTATCATTCTTTAGCCTAGAAGTACCAAATTAGTATGTCTGTAGATTGTATTGTGTTAGACTAACATGAACATTTATCTCACTAGCATGAAAATTTGCTTTCATGTTTCATAATCGGTAAAAATTATATGCATATCAAAGTATTGTTTTGAAATAATTTTCTTTATGATAGGTTATCAGTAAATATTTTATTTATATACCAATCTCCTACACATTTATATCCAGGGTTATGTAGAAATTTCTCAGGCAAAAAAAAATGGTGTGAAAAGAAAAAGTTGAAGAATCCTTTATGTAATTTAGACTCAGAGCTATCATAGGGACCCGTGTTGAAACCACCGGCACTTGTATCTGTGCTACCTCTGTGAACTCTCTATGGATGAAATAAGGATGCAAGAGGAAGGAGTGGAATAAAAAGGTTATGTGCAGTGGGGGCTGTAGCTAGGAATAAGCCCTGGTGTCAAAGCTGGCTCCTTGATTAACACCTGTCATTGTCTAAGTTTCATAATCTGTTGAGCTTGAGTTCTTTATTTATCATTAGGATTGTATAACATATACATACATACATACATCGCAGGTTTTCCATGAGAATCCAGATAGTTAATCAGAGTTTGGTATAATTCCTAGCTCATTTTAAAGTTCCCCTCTAAAGCAGACAGGAGAATTATTACTATTAATTCAATAAGAAGAAATATCGTTAACAGTTGCTAGGTTGGTACCAAGAAGGCCTTGAGATCTTGGGTTTGTTGGTGTGTGTCTTGCCATGCAATTCAGAACCACCTTGCAGGTTTTCTTTGTTATTCATCCAGTAAACATATTTCTTGAGGGTTTGCAGAATGATAAGCACTAAAAGGGACAATGGGTCTGTGGGAGGATGCAGAGCCACTCTCTTGGCCGTCATCCCTGAGAGTGAAGGAGTCAAGCTTGGGAACATGATTAAAGCGCAGGATGGTGTGTGCTATAGGAAGGGCAGAGTGGATGTGTAAAGAAGGATAAAAGAGATGGGAAATTTAACTTGGCTTTGCGTGTCAAGGTAGGCTTCTTGCTGATGGTCACTAACCTTGACTTGAAGAAAATGGTACAATGAACTACAAAGTCAAATTTTAGTTACTTTGATTACAAAATGTTCAGTGACCATTTCCTCCCTACCAGGCATCAGACTAATTGCTGCTTCATGAAGTTACAGACAGTAAGTACTTTTCTGCTCGTTTCTTGGTAAACATCTCTGACTTGGTAGAATGGCAATGTGAAGGAGTTTAGATACCTACATGGTGTGATGATCATATGGATATGATCATATGTGCTCCTGGGCAGGAATGAGTGAGAAGCAATCAAAGGCATTTATGATCTCAATGGAGTCTTCCAGAACACAGCAAATCTTTGTGTGTATATGAGGACAACTTGGGGGGCTGGAATTTTGAAGAGAGCGGTGACAGGACAGATAAACTCTGAATCTGGCCAGTCTGAGGAATTTTAACCATTTCGGGAGCTGCGTGAGATGTCTGCAGGCCTTTTTGACAGAAATACTAGAAGCCACAGGGGGAGTTCTTGCTGTTAGAAAGCTCTCTGGCTTTCCTCGACAATTGGAGGATTGGCCTTCTCTTCTGGACCGTGTCCAGAGCCTCGTTACTCATTGTCAGGACCAGAAGCTGAAGCTAGGCTCCAGTGCTACAGCAGACAACCTACGCTCACCTTCTTCCGTTTTCCACTATCTTGACAGACATGTCAGGGAAACAATAGCTTCTATTGACAGCTTTGCCTGGCTGATGCTCAGAACTTTGCATTTCTCCACATGTTCCAGGCCAGTCCTGTCTGAGAGTGGACAGCATAATGGCCACTCTGGGACATTGTATTGATGAGTGTGGTCAAGTACAATGTAGTCAGAATTCAGGTTTTTTTTTTTTCCTAGGCTCACACATTGTAACACAGCTTTGGGTTGGGAAAATCATTTTCATGGGCTGTCCAGATTTAAGTCATTGTCCATTTAGACTTTATTGTATGATAGGCAGGGCAGTTGTATTGTCAAATAATAAGAAAACTTGCGCCAGGAGCTGTTGGCTTGAAAGGCTTGCTCCTTTGAAGGGATTTTCTCTGCCTTCATGCTGAATATTTTAGACTCCACAGCAAATCAGATTTGAAGAATAAATTATGATGCTTTTGCATTAAGTATAATCCTCAGTTCTGCCTTTGGGTTTCTCAAGGAAAGTTGACTGCTAAATTTTTCAATGCATCTTTAAAATCATTATTATATTAAATAATGGACAGATGCTCATTTTAAACTTGATAATATAAAAGAACCCATGTTTCTCATGTTTTAAAACATGATTATTGATTTTTGTAATGAAACATAAAGCACATATATGCCTATTGCCTATAATTTAGAACACACCAAAATGCATAACAATAAAACTTAAAATCACCTACAGTCATGAGTCTCAGACAAATTTTATTAACACTCTAATATGTTTTCTCTTGAGCTTTTACCAAGTACTTAATATTGTTTATACATAAAGCTATGATACCAAGAACACACATAAAAAGAATGTAAATTTGTTTTGTCTATATGCATGATTATTATTGTTGTTGTTTTTGGCTTTTCGAGATAAGGTTTCTCGTTAGCTTTGGGGCTTGTCCTGGAACTAGCTCTTGTAGACCAGGCTGGCCTTGAACTCACAGCAATGTGCCTGCCTCTGCCTCCTGAGTGCTGGGATGAAAGTCATGCACCTCCACTGCCTGGCTGCAGGATTCTTCTTGAATGCCTTGTCTCTTGATCCTACACAGTCACTTCTGCCTCCTGCTACAAACCCAAGAGCAGGATGCAAGAGTGGGAGGAGGGAGCCAGCACAAGTAAAGCAAATGAAACTCTGTTCATAGCTAGGAAGGGACAACTGGTCCTGCCTTGTGTTGAGAAGGCTGTTTTACATAGGTGATCACACACTGCTGAGGAAGGGTGAGTTTGCTCCCTCTGATTGAGAGTGACATCCATCTTCTGCTCTGTGGCCACACTTCCAGCTCTAGAGCCTTCAGATTCCAGTCATGGTTTATTTACACTTGTCTAAATCTTCAGGCATAGACTGGGAATACCCCACTGACACTCCTGGGTCTTCCCAGCCTCCTCAATATTGTGAATCTACTCCACATATTAAATCTTTTCCTATATATGTCCAGTTCTAAACACATATGTATTTCTTACATGTTGTTCTTCCTTATAGAAGCTTGGCTGATGCACATGATCATAACAACATCAATGAAATAAAGGAAATAAATGCCTTATAGTAACATTATCACTTTAATAGACTGATTCATTCATTTCCCATTCAGTAAACACTGATTGGGCCTTCACTGATTGAGTCAGGGTCCGTGCTGGCTTGAGCTATGATGTGGAATTGACACTAACAAGCTCACAGTGGCATTTAGAAAGCTGAAGAAAGGGGACTTCATGAAGGAACTGAGGGTGAGCAGAGCAGAGATTGCAACTATGGTCTTGTTGCTTGAGCCTCAGGGACATGTAACTCTCTATAAGTTGTTCAAGTGCAGCTGATCAAGAACATCTAGATTTTTTGGGGGGCGGGGTTGGGGTGATGACAATGATATTTATGGAAGTGTGTGAATAAATTTCATGTCTGAATTCTGTAACTCAAGGGTCTACCTCCTTTGCTCATCCCTCTCACGCTTCACTGTCCGATCTGGTAAGCTGGAGGTCGGGGTAGAGGAAGGAGATGAAGAGATGTCCAAGGAAAGGAGAAATGAGGATTCGGAGCTCTGAGGGAGACAGAGTCCTCATGTAGATATATTGCTACCCATGTTCTAAGTAGGACGCTAGGGAAAGATGCTGTAGGCAAGCACATTGGCAAGGTCTGCCGTTGACCCAGGTGCTTCTTCTCAGGTCTCCTCTTCCACCGAATTGCCCTGGACCGGAGGAGTTGTTAAAATGTCTTTGGTCTATTGAGTTGGGAGATGAATTGAGACAGCTAACTTGGTCTCTGGTCTCTTTGTCTTCATTTTTGACCTTTCACTGGTAGAGAAAACGATGATTAGAAAAAAAAAATTAGGACATGAGGCTCAGAGGGCATGAGCTGCTCGCCCATTGAGACATCATTCCCCCCCAAAATTTCTTTGGTCCTGTTAGATCTTAAGCACTAGTTCCTTGGAGTCTCTGGGCCAGATGGTCCCTGATTGCCACTGATAACCACAAAGCAATTTAAATTGGTATTTATATTGCTTTAAGCAATTTAAATTGGTATTTCGAAGCTAATGCCCAATATATCTTTGGGGCACTGATAAATATAAATAATATGCATGCCATTACAGTATATTTAAGTTAGAAACACATTGAAATAAAAAAATAGGCAAGGAAAATAGGTTAGCTGAATAAATTTTGTTAAAGAATATTAGTTATTCATAATCACGTTTAAAAATGTGTTCTTTAATACATGATTAGGTTAAAAAGCAGAGGGAAAACTACATACAGACCTCAACTCCTTTTAAAACACACAAGCAAAGAAAAGAATAATAATATATACCAAAGTAATGTCTGTTTTTTATTTAAATAGTAAAATAATAAATGAATCTGCTTCCTCCGTGCTTTATTAATAGTTTCTATTTTTTCGCCCATAATCTTGATTTATTTTATGTATGAGGAGTATTACAAAATATCAGTTACATTTAAAGAAATAGTTGATTTTCTGTGAATGGCACTTGAGGTAACATCCAAGGACAGATATGTCTTTGATGCTAAGTGACAGGTGCTTAGCTGCTGGTAGCAGAGAAACTGGAAGAGAGATCAGAGGGATTTAAGGTGTGGATTAATGAAAAATAAGAATTGGATTCTGAGGCACCCTTCTACTTCAAAGCCATTCTAGGAATGGCTCATGAATACTTGGTTGTCACTGCAGATAATGGATCCCGGAAGACCTTCACCTGACGAGGTTAAGCGACAGAAGCCAGCATACCCGCACATTTTGTTTGATTCAAAAGAGAGCAATGTTATCATATAATCAGGGAAAACTAAACCATGTTGTAGTGCAAAATGCCCAAATCACCACAGACTAATACAGCTTTAAAAATGTTTTGTTGCATCTTAGTTACTGTGTGTGTGTGTGTGTGTGTGTGAGAGAGAGAGAGAGAGAGAGAGAGAGAGTGTGTGTGAATGTATTGAGGTCAGAGGATAACTTCCAGGAGTTGGTTCTTTTCCTCCACTGTGTGCGTTCCAGAGATCACACTTGGGTTGTCAGGCTCGGCAGCAAGCACTGTCACCCACTGAGCCATTTTGCCTGTGCACATAAAGTCTTTGACAAAGCCTGATCATTCTTCAGCGATTGTGTTTTTAGTAGCACCTAACTGACGGCAGCTGCTTTGGTATTGTTGCTTCACTGCCTAGGCTGCTTCGTTTGTCCAACTGGCACGGAAAAGGGCAGCGTCACACACTGCCTTTCTCATCCTTACCCCTGAAGCACACTGCTTAGCAGAAGGAGATGGTGGCTGTGCCTCGCTGTGTCTGTGCTGAGTGAGTAGATGAGATACTTCTTAGAAGGGATTTACACAGACATCTACCTGTCTGTTGCACTTTAACCATTGTTTCCTTTGTCCTATTAGAGGATAGTCTTACAATAGGCTTTAGTTGTTTATTTGCTATATTTTTGAGAATTTCATACAGAAGTACATACTGAACTGAGTGTTAGACAATAATAATTAGTGAAATCATACCAGGTTTTTTAATTGTATTACATTCTGACCCTTAAGTAAGAATGAAGCTATTTTATAATTTTCAAAGCGAAATTCTTATAAAGAAGTCATACGTATCCAACGAAACACTTTAACTTATAATTGGAACTGGTTGTTCCAAATGTTTGGTTCAAATAAAAATATGCTAATAACTTTTAACGCTAATGGATTTTAAATTTAGAATCTTAGTTTATCACAATGATTTATCTTTAAATCATAGCTCTTACATGATTCGAAAATTACAGACATAATTTGAAATTTGCTGTGATCTGTAGCACAGTACAGGAGCAATGAAAATAGAAATAATATTTTTAGGCAGTCTACTGTGTTGATTATTATGCTTGGTTTTGTAATTGCTCTATTATCTCCTCTAATCCCCACAGTAGCCTGGGAAGCAATTATTATTGATGTTGTTTTTAGAGTGAGAAAACTCAAACTAAGGAAAATTGT
>NW_004949131.1:1448964-1458060 GCF_000317375.1 Microtus ochrogaster
CCTCGTACCAGCTGTGCCAGTCCCCGCTGCTGCCTCGCCGGACCCCTCTGGACCCCGCCGCTTGCCTCTGCCTCCACGCCGGTCCCCGCCGCTGCTTGCTTCTGTCGCCGCCGGTCCCCCAGAGCCTAATTTTGATTGCAGCGCTGTGTAGCTCCACCGGCGCCGCGACTGCCTGTATTGTTATTTTTTGTCATCTTAGCTTTTCCAAAATCAGGCTAAGCTCTTGGAATTAGCTTAAGAAATCCCTCTTCTGTTTTCCAACATGGTGGTGATCACTCAGTTGAGAGCACCTGCTGCTGCTCCTGGAATAAGAAAAGGCTGCTGCATAGTTTTTAGTTTCTTCTCTATACCAGTCTTTTCTTTCTGACTTAGAAATCTCTTCTTTAGTAATAACTGAAACTACTGGTTTTGAAAGTTCTCTGCCACCAGAAGATCTTTCACTGTATAGATTTGGAAACTTCAATTCTAGTCTGTTATACTTTGAGTCACTGGATAGTCTTTGATCTTTAACCACCAGGACTTTCATAGAAATGGAGGCCAATAGATCAGGTATGTGATAACTTGTTTGAGGGAACTATAAACAAGGACCATACGGACATAGATTAATCAATGTCCATCAAGAATGAGAAGACATTGTCAAAAGGTTAATATTGGGGCATGAATGTATGAATAAATAAGAACTTTTCATATACATAAAAATCTTAACACAATCCTGTGAACATACATGACAAGGGTAAGAAATACTTGAAGTTTCTCTGTGTACTGGATGGTGGTTAATATAGAAACTCACAGCTGGTCAGTGTATAGACAATAAGTATCTGTGAAGTGCTCAGCCACATGAGACATCTATATCACACCCTTTCCCTGGATGACTTAGAAATCATCTCAGAAGAGGGGCAGAAAGATTATAAGAGCCAGAGGTTGCCAGGCATTGAGACATGTGGGTGTCACACCCATAATCTTTAATCCTAGAACTTATGTGGCAGAGGTAGGCAGATCTCCATGAGTTTGAGGACAGCTGGTTCTACACAGTGAATTCCAGGAAAACCAGGGCTACGTAAATGGCCTTGTCTAAAAACACAAAACATCAAAAAGAGCCAGAGACTGAAGAGAACCAGAATGAAGCAGTATCTTCTGAACACGACAGGACTCTTGCACTCGTGAACTCAGCGGCTTCAATCATCTACACAAGATCAACCCAATGAACATTCCAGCATGGAAGAATGATCCCCACCCCTAGTCAAGGAGCTATTGACAGTTGATGGTTACTGGGAGAGGGAGACTCAGTTTTCTTTAAGGATGTGACCCTTGGTAGGTGTATGATGCTCCAATGGATCCCTGAGGTTAAAAGTAACTCAAAATGGACTATATATATATATATATATATATATATATATATATATATATATATATATATATATAGTAAAAACAAATAAGGGGATAGAGAGTTTGGGGTATCTTAGTTACTTTTCCATTGCTGTGAAGAGACACCATGACCAAGGTAACTTAGAAAAGAGTTTATTGAGACTCATGATTCCAGACAGTTAGAGTCCATGATCATCATGATGGGGATCATGGCATCAGGCAGGCAGGCATGGCACTGGAGTAGTATCTGAGAGCTTTGCTTGTATCCTGATCCACAGACACAGGACAGAGAGAGACAGAGAGAGAGAGAGAGAGAGAGAGAGAGAGAGAGAGAGAGAGAGAGAGAGAATTAACTGGGAATGACATGAATTTTGCACACCCCTAGTGACGTACTTCCTCTGGTGAGGCCACACCTCCTAATCCTTCCCAAATAGTTCCACCAACTGGGAACCAAGTATTTATGAACCTGTGGGGGGCATTCTAATTCAAATGACCACCATGGGGGTCGGGTGGGGTAGAGGGTGGATCTGGGAGGAGTTAGGGGAAAGAGTAAGAGCCGAATATGATTAGACTACATAGTATTCATGTATGAAATTCTCAGTGAATTAGCAAGAATATTTTATTTTAAAAAGAAACATTAAAAATATGAGAAATATTCTCAAATACAGTATGCCTCTGCCCATGACACGTCAACCTTTACTGTTTTTAATACTATTTTGTCTGTGTCTTAATTATTTATATTATAACGTATCTGGTGGAGTTTTTCTATGATTAAATAATTTGCAGAATTTTATATACCTCACTGCTGTTTTTAGAGGCTCACATATTGATTACAGAAATATCCTGCTTTGAACAAACCTACTTGAAGCTATAAACTCTGCAATTTCCTTTTGAGAATACTCTCTGGTTCCTCTTCCAGCATCGGCTTTATAGCTGCTCTGTGGGAAACATGGGGAATTCCACGTGCATAGATTTTCCTTTGCAGTGTTAGAGCTGTGTTCTAAGTCTCTCAGTGTCTGTTTTAATGAGAATGCAGCAGACGGTAGAGCAAGCAAAATGTATCTATTGTAGATATTTGTTCTCCTGTCATTTCCCCCACCGGCCTGTTAGTACCATGAAGGTGGCAGCCCCATCTTTTCATCTTCATGTCTCCCAGCACTCAGCATGATTCTCAGCACATTCTTGAAGTGTTCAATAAATATTTTATGAATGAATGAAGGAGCTCTAACATTCTCAGACTTCCAGCACTGACAGTTTCGAATAGAGTGAGCATCAAACTTAGATGTGAAGTCTAAGGAAAGGAAGATGTTGAGTTTTAAAATGTGATTCCTCTATTTCTGACCCAAGACTGAACATTTTTTCATAGATTTTCTGAGTGCTCTCTTGTTGTCATTTATACAGTAGAACTATCATCAGTTTACTACTGTAACCCTCAGGATGAAGTGTGATAGTCCCGAAAGGAGGCAACCAAGCCTCTTGGAACAGTACAGCTTTGGTGTCACTGTTGCCCACTCCCATTGTCCCCTGCCACTTGTCATTTGTTTCTCTAGTCTGGGCTCGCAGCAGAAACCATGGGGCTTCATGTACATTCTTGAATTCTCTTCATAGTTGATGAGGATTAGAGGGGCAAAGACCTCTCAGCTACCCAGCTCATGACACTGGCTAAACTTCTTCATTTGATGCTACACACTAAATTGTGTGTAGGCACACGGGCTTAATTAATTCAGTCAGCACCTGTCCCTCTGTCACAGGCTCCTGAAATTTCCCCATGCTAGTAGGGAATCTCTGCCTTTTTTGATCATCACTGCTGATCTCCTCCTGTCATGGCACAGGTCTCACCTGCTTCCAAGGGGATGCATCTCACCAGGTAGATACCCTTGTACCAGGAAGTCATGTGTCCATGTGTGCTCATGGATATCCAGGTACCCCCCCTCTCCATCTTCTGTGACTTGCCTCTTCCATAAATGTTGCCCATGTATTCATGAGACTCGGAACTTGATGGAGCTTTGAGATGACCATGATGCCGGCCTCTAACACGTCCTTCCTTTAAACCCACTTTCTCTTCCACTCCAGAAGTCTCTGGGGTTTTGTTGTTGTTGTTGTAATCATCAGTTTTTGTTTTGTTTTGCCAAGACAGGGTTTCTTGGTATTGCCTGTATGTCCTAGAACTCCCTCTGTAGATCAGGCTGAACTTACACTCACAGAGATCCACCTGCCTCTACCTCTTGAGTGCTGGGATTAAAGGTGTGAGCCACCATGGCCAGCAGAAGTCTGTTTTAATCAATAAATGCTCCAGGAAGCCCATTTGACGTGAAAACTGATGTTCTGTCATTTTGAACTCTCTTTATTTTTCTCTTTTTAAATTTTATAATATTTATTTTTTAAATTTAATTTTACATTTCAACCACAGTTCTCCCTCCCACCCCTCCTCCTGCCCCTCCTCGCCTTCCCCTCAACCTCCCTCCCCATCTACTCCTCCCACCAGGAAAGGGTTCCAATGGGGAGTCAACAAAGTCGGGTACATTAAGTTGGGGCAGGACCAAGACCTTCCACCCTGCATTAAGACTGAGCATGGCATCCCACCATGGGGAATGGGTTCCAACAAGCTAGCTCATGCACCAGGGATAGATTCTGGTCCTATTGTCAGGAACTCCTCAGAAAGTCCAAGCTTCTTCACTATCTCTCCCTCTCTCTTTCTGTGTGTGAATGTGTGGTTTGAATACACATGTGCATGTATGTGTGGTTTGTATACACATGTGCATGTATGTGTGTATGTGCTGATATATTCACTCATGTAGTTCAGTTTGGAGGTCAAAAATTTACATAGTGAATTCTTCCTCAATCACTTCTCTGTCTTACCTTTTAAGGCAGGGTCTCTCACTGAACCTAAAGCTCATTCCAGCAAACCCAAGATCTGTCTTTGTACATTTCACAGAGCAAGGGTTTTTGGTGTGTTACCTGGCTTTTATGTGTTACAGACTCATGTCCTTGTGATTGCATAGCAAGTATTTTACCCACTGAACCCTAGACCTATTTTGAAACTTTAGACAGAAATATCACTGTCCTTTGGTGATTAAAGTCCAAGAAAATTTGTTTCAATATTGTACCTAGTTTTTTTTCTGCATGAGCTGTCCCATCTTTGTTCCAATCACTGTGAGTCAATCAGGTGAAGTTTTCCCATGCAATAATCTCCACACAGGACTTTTGGCAACCAAGGGAATGGCAGGAATCAACCTTTGCCTATGTCCTTTAGAACTTCTGAATCTGATTTATACCAAATAATGGAATATTGATGTCTCTCATGATTCTTGTTTACACGGGAAAAAAAAGTCACCAATAGTAGCCCCAAATGCTAAGCACACTACATATCGTATGCAGTAGTCATTAGCACAGGTGGTAATTTAAACCTAAGATGACATAAATTACAAATCTATTTCCTCAGCTGTACTAGTTGCCCGAGCGCCACCTGTAGCTGGAGGCTGCTGCATTGATCCGGGCAGGCATAGATGATCACATGTATTTTTGTTGAACAGCGCCAACCCTGTGCTCCATATACTGAAAAGGCATTTCTTTCTGTATTAAATAAAAAAAAACTACCCTGTCTCTTCTAAACACTCCATGTTGTGCTCTGCTTCCAAAGCAAAGGGTCGTTAATGCTAGGATATAATTAAAAGCAGACGAAGCAGGCTCTAAATGAGAAAGAGTAGAAGCTGTACACGACCCCTCCATTGCAATCTCTCCAGGAAATTGGCTTCTGGCTTCATCTGCTGTCTGTAACATCTCTTGTTGAATACAAAAATAATCTTGCTCTTTTTTTTTCTTTTGAGCGTATCTCATGTCTGAGACGAGAAACCTCAAATTCGTCTTTTGAGCCCCCAGCTTCCTGTTAACATGGCATTTGCCGAAAGACTCAGCATATGATTATATTAAAAAGGGAGAATAATGGAACAAAAGAAAGCTAGGGTTTGATCTTCCTACTGGGTAAATTTAGTTGCCTGAGAAACAGGAGGAAATGGTTTTAGAGCCACAATAATGAAACATCATTGGGATTTGCTTTTTCCGTCTCATTCCGGAACTAGAGTTGCCTTTGACATAATCTGAAAAGGAGGGACTGTGGCCGGGAGGAGACATACATTCTTATTATTTCCCTTGGTGTTTAGTTGAAATTTTCTTTCTAAAAGTTTCTGTCAGCCTTTATAATTATCTGGTTACATTTATGCACGCAGTTAGTTCTCCTAAGAACGGCTGACATTTAAGTGCTACGAAATTAATATGAATGTGATGCAATGGACATAATAGCTTTCTAGAAAAATCTCATCTGTGTGACTCACTGCTAGAGCCCAAATTATATACCCAGAGTTTCCTGAGAGCATCAATACATCAGATTCCTTTTGCATATTTCCAAGAATGTTGTTTCTCAGGAAGAGGACTCAGCCTTCCTCTGACTCCTTCCTCTTTCTCGGTTGTCTCTATTCTACTTTGCCCCTGCTCCTAGATTCCACCTATGAGAAAAAAAAAACATACTTTTTCTTTCAGATTCTTTCTCAGTCTGGCTTATTTGACTTAATATGATGGTGTCTAGTTCTTTGTGCCTGAACAATACTCATTTGTGTGTATAAACCACATCTTCTTTTATCTCTTGCTAAACATCTAGATCTCACTGCTTGGGTATGGGAGTAGCTGTCACAGTAAAATAGATATGCAGATATCTCTTTGGTATGGTGACTTTGGCTTTATACCAGAGTTGATAATAGCTAAGACATCTTGTACTTCTAATTTTAACTTTCCTTCTTTCCTTCTTTCTTTCCCCCCTCTCTCCCCTTGTCCCTCCATCTCTTTCTCCCTCCCTTCCTTCTTTCTCTCTCCCTCTTTCTTTCTTTCAAAACCTTCATATTGATTTCCACAGTGGTTGTACTAATTTACATTCAGACCAACAGTATACAAGCCTTCATCTCCGACTTTTCCCTCCATGATAACCATTTTGACTGCGGTGAACCAGAATGCCCATGTATTTCTGATTTGCCTTTCCATAATGGCTTAGTGTGTTGAACATTTTTTCATGTATGTATTGCCTATTTGTTCTTCTTATCCTGAGAAGTATTTTTAAAATTTATGTTCTATTTGTTAATTGTATTGCTTGTTTCTGTGCACCACATGTAGGCCTGGTGCTGACAAAGTCCAGATGAGGATGCTACATCTCTTGGAATTGAAGTCAGAGATTGTTGTGAGCTGCCATGGACCTACTGGGAATTGAACTTAGGTCCTTCAAGAAAGCAGTCAGTGTTCTTAACCCTGACCCTCAGTTCCAGATTCTTTATTTTGACATTTTTACACATTTTGAACATGAACACCTTGCAAGATATTGTGTTTCCCCATTCTGTAGGCTTTGTCTTCAATGTTGTTTCCTTCCCTACACAGAGTATTTTAGTTGGTTGCAACTCCATCTGTCAACTCTTTCTGATGCATGTTAAACTCCTGGATTTCTATTCAGAAAGTCATTGCCCCCTTCTAAATCCTGAAGTGATATCCTGCAGTCATCTCTAAATTTCTGTCTTAGCAAACTTTTGGTCCATATTTTGAATAGATTTCTGTGTAAGGTAAGCATAAGGGTTTCATCGCAGTCTTCTGACTGTTGATATCTACTCTTTTCAGCATCAGCACCATTTGTCCAAAGAGGCTCTGCTTTCCCCAACATATGCATTTGGTATTTCTGTCTTTGTAGTTTCTTGGGTTTGTTCCTAGGTTCACTTCTACCTATCATTTCCCTGTGTGTCTGCTTTTAAGCTACCAATTTCAATATAGTTGGAATTCAATATTGTGGTAGCTCTAGCTTCACTCTTTTTGCTCAGACTGCTTTGACTATTTGGGATCTTTCCTGCTTTTTTTTTAAGCATTGGAAGGAATGTCCTTGGTGTTTTGATGGGGATTAGCTTGACTCTGTATATCACCTTGGCAATATGGTCATTTTGGCAATACCAATGCTGCAGTCTGTGAGCATGGGAAGTCTTCCTGACAACTGGAGAAGCCTGCAGTTTCTTTCCTTAGTGTTTTATATTTCTACCATGCAGTTACTTCATGACCTTGGGTAGGTTTGTTCCTCACAGTTGATTCTTTTGGGGGCCTTTATGAATGTGATTTAGTTCTTGATTTCTTTCTCAGCAGGTTCATTATTGGTAAATAAAACAGCTACTGGCTTTCATACATTGAGTTTGTATCTTGCTACTTTGCTGAAAATATTTATCAGATCAAATCTCAAACACTCTCTAATTCTTTGGGGATTTTAACTATAGGATCACATCATGTGAAAATAGAAACAATTGAACTTCTTTTTTTCCCTTTCTTTCCTTTGTCCTATCATCTGGCTATAGCATTTTATCAAGCACTATAAAAAATAAATGAGAACAAACATCCTCTGCCTGCAGATTTTACAGGGAATTTTTAAGATTTTTCCCCATTGAGTATAATATTGACTATGAGTCTGGCATCTATAGTTTTTACTATAATAGTTTATTTTTTTGTAACTAGTTTCCTCAGGAATTTTATAAGGAAGTGATGTTGATTTGTTTCAAAAGCTGTTTTCTTAATCATTGTTTGGTGGGCTTTCTCAGAGGTGGAGTCTGAACTGAGATAGCTCCCAGGGGAGGAGGCTTGTGGTGGAACTTTCCACCCAAACATTCCAGACTCTTTGGGTATAGGGATGCCAGGGGCTGAGGTGAAACTTAACCCAAACATTCCAGACTCTTTGGATATATAGATGTCAGGGGCTGGGTTGATGTTTCCAACCAAACATCCCAGACTCTTTTGGTATGGGGGTGCCCACTCAAGTCTAGCTATTTCCTGCAGGCATGGGACAATATGGGGGAGGAGAGAATTGGGAGTGGGTGGGCTCATGCTCAGCAGGAGGTGTGACTGGAGAGGCATCTGGTTAAACGCCATCTGGAGACCTCAGGCATCTGTTTTTTGAGGGAGATGAGAAGGCAGGTGGCTAGAAGAAGAAATTGATTTTTATTGCTTGCCCTATGAATGGGATAGCCATAGGAAGGGTTATTAACTGCCAGAAAGATTAGGTCAGAGAAGTGCCCTGGTTGTACAGGAGAGGCACAGGTGAATAAGTGAGACGCAAGAGCAGTTATGCCCTTTGAAACTAGATTTCAGTTGTTGGGTAGGTGTCCATTTGAGCCAGGAGAGATACAAATGCTGAAGTTTCAAGAGCTAGTACAGGTGTTGGCATTTTCTAGAAGGCCCTCTGTAAGCTGGCTTGGGCCCAGACAGAGGAGTGACCTGTAAAATATGCGTGAAAATGGGTGGGGTTAAAATAGGCTCTGAAGACTATTAGTTTTTACCAGACCAGATTCCTTGATAAAGCCGCAGAACTTCTTTTTAAGAACCTTCAGGTATCTATAAGACAGCTGGAATAGATTTACATTTTGGTATCATAGCAAAAGGCTATGACTTTAGGTTAAAAGGCATGAACAATTTAGAAGATAATTAGACTTCTGAAGATACATCTGAAATCTTTTAATTTTGGACTATGAGGCCTGTGAAAGAGGTACACCTGTCTACATTTTTTTTACTACTGTCCTAAGTTATCAAATGCCATTAGACAAATCTAAGAGGAATATATGAGCAGAAATGAGACAGGCAATCTCAAATCTCTCCATTGTCTTTGGTAAACATCAGTCTCAGAAGCAGTACTTGCCTTTAGCTGCTAAGCCCAGTAGGCTCAAAGAT
>NW_004949131.1:1458160-1514792 GCF_000317375.1 Microtus ochrogaster
ACTACTGTCCTAAGTTATCAAATGCCATTAGACAAATCTAAGAGGAATATATGAGCAGAAATGAGACAGGCAATCTCAAATCTCTCCATTGTCTTAGGAGAACACCAGTCTTAGAAGCAGTACTTGCCGTTAACTGCTGAGCACAAGAGGCTCAAAGATTTGGGGGGGGGGGGGGGGTAGGATGTAGTCTACCTGTCTTGGCAGGATGAGATGATTGATCCCCAGTGTAGTGTCTAGAAAGCTGATGAGGTGGAAGGCAGGTTTTTGGTGTGTGGTGGCTTTGCCATACTCAAAGACAAGTCTCTAGGCAGAAGGTCTTTTGCAACCATGTATCTTCTCAGAGGAGCTATAGGATGCTGCAGGAGCTGGCATGGCTCTCTGTCAGAAGAAGCGCTTTTGTTAAATGCCATATTCTCAGATCTCTAACAGCATTTGGGAGTTAGGGTACCATTATCCGTCAGGTATATGTAAATTAGACATAAGTTAAATTAAGACATATAATTTACCCAGTCAGTTCCAGCTTACTGTTGGTAGTAGAGGCAAGAAGAGTAGAAGGAATATTTTAGTAAGTCAAATAATATTGGAGGCAGGACATCTTCTTGATAGGTTCAGCACATGTGGGTACTCTTACCAAAAATGGTGCTGAGGTCAAAATGACAGCTGTCCATGTGTTTGTATTTTTCCAGAGTTGTAATCTAGAGCTACAAGTTTTACAGATTTTAAAACAAGTACACCTACACACAGAGACATAAACCAAGCATACTGTGGAAACACAGACATAAAACAAGCATGCTGTGGCCACATTATTTTAACAGACAGATAAACAAAACTTTCATAGGAACCTGTATCAGTTGACCAACTTAAAATCCTGGTTTAGGCTGCAGAAGACAGGCAAGCATACAAGTGGTCCCATTAAGGACCAGATTAATCGCAGATGTCGTAAGGGAGAACAGAAACATAAGGATGGAACGCCTATGCAGTTTTAAAGTGGAAGGATGGGGGAAATGGATCCATTGTAGAGAGAATCCCAGCATGAGACTAACAGCAAACTGCTAGAGAAGCAGGGAGGAGAGTTGGGGAGGGGGAGTGGGAGCGGGAGAATAGCATCCAGAAACCATGGGCATATGGGGGCTTGTTTGTTTTATGTTGGCAAAATTTTTTTAGGCATTAAGGTATGTAAGGTGTCAGATAGCCCCAATTTAAAAAGATACTGATGTGGGAGTGTCATATCAATCTGTTGATTTCATTGGTTAAGCAATAAAGAAACTGCTTGGCCCTCGTAGGTTAAAACATAGGTGGGTGGAGTAAACAGAACAGAATGCTGGGAGGAAGAGGAAGTGAGCTCAGACTCGACAGCTCTGCTCTCTGGAGCAGTGGGCAGACACACGCGATGAAGCAAGCCTTTCCCAGTAAGACCGGTGCTACAGTTTATTAGAGATGGCTTGATCGGGATATCAGAATTAGCCAGTAAGGGCTAGAGCTAATGGGCCAAGCAGTGTTTAAAAGAATACAGTGTCCGTGTAATTATTTCGGGATATAAGCTAGCCAGGCGGCTGGGGTGCTGGGGACGCAGCCCCGCTCCTAATTACTACAAGATACTTTGGTAAAAAGAAGTCCAAGGGGATTTAGAGACCAGGCCTTGAATCATAAGTGTTCCTTTTTTTAAGTTTATGCCAGGACTCGGGACTCAAAACCTAGTGCAATGCATCCACTATGATAGACTTTGGGTCAAAAAAACAGAGGGGTGTGGGAATTCCTTGAAAGCATGTCTCCTGATGAAGGAACCCTACAGGGACAAGGCAGACCCTTGTCTCCCCAGAATAAGGCAGGTCCTTGCCGGGTCATGTCTGGTGCCTGGTATGGCCTCGACTTCTACAATTTGGCCCGAAAACCGCATGAGGACCTGGGCCCCTAAGGCAATGATTTGGAACTCAGAATTTACCCAGATGTTAGCTTGACAGAGAACAGTGCAAGGAAGGGTGCTTTCCAACACATGGCCCTGGTCTGATGGGAAAAACAAACCCCCTTGGTGGTACCTCCAAATGAAAAGTTTTTGCACCCTGATAAATCTCTCTGCTGATACAATAATCCAAATCAGACCAAATATAACCAAATTAGAAAAGCCCAGGTTTAATGGATGCCAGTGCTCCTGGGTGGCCTTCCAGGCCCTCAGAGAGGAGATGGGGAAGGAAGACTGGCAAACCATGTGTTTGTTCCCGGGGGGGGGGCAGTTTAAATACCCTGTTGGAGTGGTCTTGAGCATCTTTGAGGAGGGGTCATTGTTTGGCGGACTGTCTCAGAGGTGGAGTCTGGACTGAGACCCCAGGGAAGGGGGCTTGGAATGGAACTTTCTACCCAAACATTCCAGACTTCTTGCATATAGAGATGTCAGGGGCTATGGTGAAGCCTTACCCCAAACACATTGTTTTTTTTTTTTTGCACTTGACATTCTTTTTTTAAATTTTTTTTAATTCTTTTTTTTATTGAGAAAAGGAAAAAAAAACAAGTTTCCACCTCCTCCCAGCCTCCCATTTCCCTCCCCCTCCTCCCACCCTTCTCCTCCTCCCCCCACTCCTCTCCCCCTCCCTCTCCCGTCCAATGGGCAGTCAGGGTTCCCTGCCCTGTGGTAAGTCCTAGGTCCTCCCCCCTCCATCCATATTTAGGAAGGTGAACATCCAAACTGCCTAGGCTCCCACAAAGCCAGCACATTACATAGGATCAAAACCCCGTGCCATTGTTCTTAGCTTCTCATCAGTCCTCATTGTTCGCCATGTTCAGAGAGACCAGTTATATCCCATGCTTTTTCCGTCACAGTCCATCTGGCCTTGGTGAGCTCCCAATAGATCAGCTCCACTGTCTCAATGGGTGGGTGCACCCCTCGTGGTCCCGACTTCTTTGCTCATGTTCTCCCTCCTTCTGCTCCTCATTGGGACCTTGAGAGCTCAGTCCAGTGCTCCAGTGTGGGTCTCTGTCTCTATCGCCAGCCTTAATGTCAATGGAAACACATTGTTTTTATAATACCTTGAGTCACTGCTTTTCTAGTCTCTGATTTTCAAATATTTTCAAAGATCTATTTATTTTTACTTTATGTGTGTGAGCATATTTGCTTGCATGTATGTCTGTGAACCTTGTGCCTGAAGAAGCCAGAAGAGGGGGTTGGATTTCCTGACCTAGAGCTACAGTTGATTGTGAGCTTTTGTGACAGTGCAGGAAGTTTAGGGAAGAGATGGAGAGAAGATGACCTATGACATCCAAGGGCACCAAGTAAATCAAGAGAATTTGAGAGGTGTATGGTTTAAGTCTCCACTTCTTCGAAGCATCCTAAACATCTAAGCCTAGGAGAGGCCATAAACAGAGTGGTTGAAGACCCTGACCCTGGTCCTGAACAGTTGCTAGGTTTGCGTCTGTTTTATCTTATTGCTTTGTGGCCAGGTAGCTATGTGCAGGGTTTATCCTTCTCTAAGCTACATTGTCTTCCCTGGGAAATGGGCCTCTTACACAGAAAACCACCACAGCATTATCCTGATGATCTGATGACTTAATTGCTGAATGCTTGGCAAATATGTAAGGGTTTGATAAATGTTACATGGGCTTAGTGGTGTGATTAAAATCAACAGTAATCCTATTAAATATTAAAACATTCCCTATGGCCCAGGTACTCTGCTGAGAACTCTATGTGAATTCATTCATTAAATCCTAAAGACTACAAAGGACTATTGCCTTCATCTGAAAGATGGCAAATCAGAGGCCCAGCTTCAAGTGAATCACCCAACGTCACAGGGCCAGTGAACTATGGAGCAGGGATTCAAACACTCACCCTCTAATGTGAGATCTGTGCTCACACCTGTGCCCATGTGTACCTTTGTATGAGTGTGGTATCTGAAGAGAAGCAACCTCCAGGGTAGTTTGCTTTGTTGAATAGATGTCTGGTTTGGAGAGATGGAGAGGGAGGAGAAAGAGTGGAGAGGGGAGGATGAAAAGAGGAGAGAAAAGGAGACAGAGACACACAGAGAGAAACAAGGACAGGGATCCGTGTGCATGCGTGTGTGTGTGTGTGTGTATGTGTGTGTGTGTGTGTGTGTGTGTATAGTTCAGGGGTCAAAAAGTGCCTTCCTCAGTTACTCTCCCCCTTACTTTTTTGAGACAAGGTCTCTCAATGAACCTGGAGCTTGCTGATATGATTGGACTGACTGGCCAGCAAATTCTAAGGATACTTTTCTGTCTAATTCCTTAATACTGGTACTAGAATTACAAGTCACTGAGCCTGGCTTTTCTACATGAGTTCTGGATGATCAGCTGAGGTTGTCATGCTTGCACAGCAAGCACTTTACTGACTGAGCCTTTGGCAAACCCTATGATTAATATATTATATGTATATATATATTATACAATATATATACATATAATATGTGATATAAGTTGTGTGTGTGTGTGTGTGTGTGTGTTTACAAATGCATTAGCATGGGTATGGGAACTCTGGGATTTAGAATGTTATTCTCTCTTTCCATCATGTAGGGCTGGGGATCAAGCTCAAACCAACAGGCGTAGAGGCAAGCACATTTACCCACTCATGATCAGATTAGGTCTAAGGAGCATTGTTCAGAACGGAGCCTCCAGTCAGACAGATTGCTTTGTCTTGTTCACACCACTTCCTCCTCCAGTGTCCTACAGAGTGCTTTCTTCTTACAACTGAGAATAGATCTATTACTGACTTGGCTGGTCTCTGGGTGACCTAGGTGTTCCTGGCCTCCACTGCCACCCGACATACCTGGAAGATGCTTCATGAATTTCTTAAACTGAGATTGAAAGGTTGCATGGTGGTGACATCCAGCACCCCTGCCTTCCTTGGATTTGCTGAGATATTTAAAAGGCTAAATAATGCCATGGCAAGCAGAACAGTGATTATGCACTTATTTTTAATGGTCTTGGGACAAGCTCTGCTCAATTGGGTCCCTGGTGAACTCTAGCTGATTTCCTTCCCTCTTGAGCTCTCTATTGTCTTGGTGTTGTTTGCGATTCATTCAGAAACTAATTAAGTTCCGGGATCAGTCTGTCCTGTAAGAGACTGTGGGTATGCTGAAGTGGTAGGTTTTTTTATACCTTAAATTATCTGAGTGAAAGGACAATTATAATTTACTTCTAAAATTGGCCAAATGTCAGCTTTCATCAAAATAATTCTCAGCAGACATCAGTCTCTGTAAAACCAGGGTGTTGTATGAAAGGCAACAAAGAGGATTTAAATAGGCCATGGAAAATGTATTGATAATCTGGCCCTCTTAATCCCGGGCTCTAACAGAGTGTGAAATTACTTGTTTATTCCACTTATCCAGGGCCATGGGGGAAGCTGATCACTAGTTGACAGAGCTACACTTGGTGATCACCTTTCAGCCCTGAGCTTCAGCTGGGTTGAGGCCAAACAGTCAGTCCCATCACCAGAGCCAAGGTCAGGGTTGCTGATCCTTCTGAGCAGCCTCGGGTACTTAGGTATTCATGTGATCCCTTATATCCAATCAAGGCTTTCATCTGAGCATGGGCAGAGAGAGAAACTGGAGGCTGAGTAGAACTATGGAAATTTGGGACCTTTGTCTTTAATACCCCCACATTTCTGCCTTGTACCCAATGCCCCAGGAAGAAGGTGGGGTTTGCAGAGTGGCATAGCCTGATTCAGACTGTATGATCAGGCTTAAAGGCACAAACCCATGTTTTAGCAGTGATTGCCCTGACTGTCTGGGGCCTAGGCCTCTGGTCATGATAAAGTTACAGTTACTGTTTCAGAGTCTTGTGAGACTGTAACCTAGGTATCAGCCAGGGCTACTGTCCTATCTGAAATTCGGTTTGGAATCTATATGCTTTTATGCTCACATGATTGCTGGCTAAATTCATATCTTTGGGCCTATGGGACTCAGTTTCTTGTTGTCTGTCAGTTGAGGGCTATATTTTGTTCTTTGACTTTCTGACATGGCTACTATATCAAAGCCAGCCAAGGACCAAGGCTCTTACTTACCAAGATGGTGTCACTAATGTAGAAAAATCATTAAACAAATGTTCTCTTACCTTGACATATTTCAAAGGTGAAAAATAAGTCACAGGTCCTACCTGCACTCAAGGAGAGAAGGGGATGTAGTATGTAAATATTAGGAAGTGGACATTTTAACTTCTACTGTAATGATGGAGACACAAATTAGTCAGGTAGGACAGGGACAATATCTCCAACAATATCCTTGCTGTAGATGATGAATTCTGGAAGAAGGTTCCAGTTCTTGTGTCTTTGTTATCTCCTAAATGGGCACCTCTGCCATAAGGCTGCATGTAATCATATCTGATCCTGAGAAGAGGTATCTAACTTTGTTGGGCCAACTGGTTGACCAGATCATCCTTCTCTCTACCTCAAACCACATTTTTCCATAAGTCCTTTAAAAAGTCTCTGGACTAGCATATCTACGCTCTCTCTCCTTCTCCCCCTCCCTCTCTTACAAGCTCCCACCTATGACTATAATAAACTTTTCTCTAAAACTCTAGAGTGGGGGAAATGGCTTAGCAGTTAAGAATTCATACTACTTTTGTAGAGGTTAGGAGTTAGAGTCCCAGCACTTACATCAAGTAGCTCATATTTGCCTGCAGTCCCTGACCAGGGAATTTAACATGTCTGTGGCCTCTGCAGGCACATACACATACACAGAGTGCATGTATATACATAAATAAATAATAATAAAATAAATATTAAAACTCACCCTCTGTGGTCTATGAATTTCAAGCTTTATATATTTGCAACACAAGAATTTCAAAGCTTGGTGTTTTTTGGTGACATTCAAGTATCTGGTACCCAGTTTCCCAATAAAGATTCTGTAGTTACCTCGAAGATACCTCAATATTTCTTTGTCACTATCACACCTGATTTTTCTTCCAGGTCTACTGCTTTTATGTAGTTCTCTTCTAAGGAGAAATTGAGTCATCTCTGTTGATTTAAGAACTTTTTTTACAAACAAACAAAGAATGTTTAAAATGAGGCATCGAAAGTCAAATTAATCAAATGACCGGCATTCAGAGACCCACGTCTGTATGTCAAATAGACTCTGGATACTCTTCTTGATCCAGTTAGTGTACCCAGCCCTTCTAGTAATAAGTGTTGCTGCTACTGGGTCACAACTTTCCTTATCCTGGAGAATGTTTGTTCTCTCTCTTCTCTGCACATTTTACCAACTGTACATGCTTTCCCGTTTTCTATTGCATTTTATTGATGCCCAATTAAGACTGATTAGGAGCCATTGCTAACCCATAAGCCTAGAAGAGCAAGGGGAGGTGCGACAATGAGAGCCGGGGTCTTGGAGAGTTGTCTGATAGGAAATGTGCTCCTGAGTTTGGACTAAGGCAGGAGCTGGGAAGAAATAGTCTGTACATTCTCTCCTCTTTTTCTTAATTCTGTTTCTCTTTGGTCAAACACAGCAAAACACTCACCAGCAATCGGTGTTAGCAATCAGTGAAGGTTAGCCTTTTGGGACCCTGAGCAGAAGGAAGAGGAATCAGTAGGAAGGGAAATAATAGACAGTGACCAGCACAATGATCTTTTTCCCCTGCAGTACAGCCATCGTCCTGGTGTCAGAATGATCTTCAGAGTGTTTATTCTAACATCCATCATCTAGTTCCACATCATCCAGATCATTCCTATTGCTTAAAATTGTGATCCACGAAAGTCTGGTTTAGATATTAATAAAAAAATCTCTAGCCATATACAAATAGATTGTGTATTCATTTATAAACTGCTTAAATTCCCTATTGTTAAGCCTGGGGTTTTAGTTCGACTCATCAAGTGTTTCCCTAGCATTCATGAAGCCCTGGGTTTGATTCATGCTAGTAAGCTTAGCACTTTGGTAGAAGCAGGAGGATAAAGACTTCAAGGTCATTCGTGGCCAAATAGAAAATTTGAGGGCATACTGAACTGCATGAGATCCTGTTTAAATGAAATAATTAATAAATTTAATTAATAGGATGATTTACTCTTGTTCTATAATATTTCAGGATAAGGCATACCCTTAAGATATACCATGTTGTGTGACAACTTTCCTTGGGGAAAAGCAGCACCAAAATCTCACCCCAGGAGGGGATCCCAATAAAGACCAAAGCCCAAGTTGGTGGATCAATGAGTCTTATTGGAGTTACTTGCAGGAATATGAATGAGGGATTACTTATAGGTGGAGAAACGACTCAAAGACAGCTGCATTACAAAGGCCCACTCTAACATGGTGAGAGTTCACAAATCCTGGGCACCAGTGCATAGCCTGCAAGGAGCTCAATGTGTTGGAGAGTATGGTTTCCAGGTGGCTCAGTTGGTCTGAGCCTCTTCGGGGCAGCTCTGTTTGTACTTGCTTCTTCTAGGCAGTTTGGCTTCCTGAGAATCTTTACAGCTTGTCTTGTCTGAGAACGACTTGCAACAATATTTCCTATCTATTTTTTATTGGGAGGGAGGAGCCTTGTGAATCTCATCTGTTCCAGGTACTTCCTGAGGTTATTTTTAGTTGTTTCTTTACTGTCCGAATAAATGTCCCTGGCAGATGGAATGTATCAATCTTTGAGATAATTGCTACACAATCATAATTATTTATCTTGAAGAAACCCTGATAATTTTCAGTTGTTTTGGACAACTTTGGGCACATATGACTACATTGCTACCATTTTAGAGTAGGTGAGAAGGCTAATGGAAACCTCATACCAGGAGCAGAGATGTGTGTCACCTCTGACGGCCCAAGTAGATTTTTTATCTGCATGACTGTATTATAATCAGAGGTTTCCTTTGCATTTATGGAGGCTCAGTAGTTGAAACTATTTGTTACCACTTGAAGCCCAGTGGACAAGGTCCATGTGGGAAAAAAAAAGCATTGTAGTGATATGCAGATGGGAAACTGAGGGAAGATGAGACCATGAAGCATCCACACTGTTGAACTCATGCAGCTCCCATCAGATCCGCCATGCAGCACCCAGGGCCTGTGGTCACCTGTCATAAGGACCAAGAGATGTCTTCTATGGTATATGAGATTCCCAGGGAGTCAGCTCCCGCTACAGAAAGAGCACTGATGGAAGGACAAAGACCTGTCCTGGAAAGCTGAAGATGCAGCTCCACAAAATTAGCAGAGCAGACATTGCTGTTTTCTCCTTGCTTTGGGAACCTGTGAAAAAAAATAATAGCTCATGAGTGTGACTTCTCTGGTGCACTGCTGATTTGAGAAGTGGCAGTGAGCGTTTAGAGGGAGGGATGCCCAGACTACACGGCCTTCAAATGCAGAAGGACTTCACAGGAGTGAATTGAACTTTGCTTTTAAAATAATAGGGAGAAATCTTAAGAGATTTTGAGCGGGCAGTAGAATGATTTTATCTTGCAAGAGGCTAGACAATGAGAATAACAGCCACCAGTTTGAGAGCATTTATGATGTGTCTAGCATTGCATAAACCACTTGACATGCATTATTTCATACACGTGCTACTATCTGACAGATGGGGGGGTCCTATTCGATGTTTTGTAGTGAGTGGAAGAGCTAGGATTTAAGAAGTTAAACCTAGAACTACTTTTCTCTTTCATGGAAACTCTTGTAGTATACATCACCATTAAGACTGGCATTAAACTGTAATTTTATTTTATTTACTGTATCCTTTTCCTTACAGAAGTTTTTCAGTATCAGGGGGTCCCCTTTATCGATTGTTGCTCTCAGTGTCTGTGCTACTGGTGTTATATTTAGAAAGTGGTCTCCTGTGCCAATACATTCAAGGCTACTTCCCACTTTCTCTTCTATCAGGTTCAATGTAACTGATGATCCTTGATCCACTTGGACTTGAGTTTTGTGCATGGTGATAGATATGGATCAATTTGCAGTCTTCTACATGTTGCCATCCAGTTAGGCTAGCACTATTTGTTAATGATGCTCTCTGTTTTCCATCGTACCGTTTTGGCTTCTTTGTCAAAAATCATGTGTTCATAGGTGTGTGGATTAATGTCAGGGTCTTTAATTTGTTTCCATTGGTCCACCTGTCTGTTTTTATCCCCATAGCAAGCCATTTTTATTACTATAGCTCTTTGGTAGAGTTGGAAGTCAGGGCTGGTGATACCTCCAGAACTTCCTTTATTATACAGGATTGTTTTAGCTATACAAAATGACAGCCTACAGAATGGGAAAAGACCTTCACCAACCGCACATCTGACAGAGAGCTGATCTACAAAATCTATAAAAAACACAAGACATTAGACATCAAAATACAAAATAATCCAATTTAAAATGGGGTACAGAGCTAAACAGAGAATTCTCAGTAGAAGAATCTCAAATAGCTGAAAGACATTTAAGGAATTGTTCAACATGCTTAATCACCAGGGAAATGCAAATAAGAATGACTCTGAGATAGCATCTTACGCCTGTCAGGATGACTAAGATCAATAGTACGGAGGACAGCTTATGTTAGAGAGGATGTGAAGCCAGGGATCACTCCTCCACTGGTGATGGGAATGCAAAGTTGTACAGCCATTTGGAAGTCAGTATGGTGGTTTCTCAGAAAATTGGGAATCAATCTACCTTAAGACACAGTGATACTACTCCTAGGAATATTCCCAAAGGATGCTCAATCAAATCACAAGGACACTTGCTCTACTATGTTCATAGCAGCTTTATTTGTAATAGGCAGAACCTGGAAACAACTTAGATGCCCTTCAACTGAAGAATGGATAAAGAAGATGTGATACATTTACACAATGGAGTATTACTCAATTGTAAAAAATGATATCATGAAATCTGCAGGCAAATGGATGGAATTAGAAAAAACCATCCTGAGTGAGGTAACCCAGACTCAGAAAGACGAACATAGTATGTACTCACTCATAAGTGGATATTAGATATAAAGCAAAGGATAATCAGACTACAATTTAGAGACCCAGAGAAGCTAGTGTAACGAGAGAGAACCTAAAAGGGACATATAGATTGCCTAGGGAAGGGGAATTAGATGAGATCCCCCAGGTAAACTTGGGGTAAGGCAGTGCCGTAAAAGGGAGAGGATGAGAGATGAGAAGTTGAAGGAATGGGATGGTCAAGGGAGAGAGGGATGGAGGAGAAGAGCAATGAGGGAGAGATCTTGAGAGAGAGAACCACTATGATGTTAGAGAGACACCTAGTGCTAGGGAAATTTCCAAGAATAGACAAGGATGACCCCAGCTAAGACTCCTAGCAATAGTGGAGAGGGAGCCCGAACTGTAATCAGATTGGTGAATATCCCAACTATTATCATAGCCTTCTTCCAGTAATCGATGGAACCAAATGCAGAGATCCACAGCCAAGTACCAGGCTGAGCTCCGGGAATCCAACAGAAGAAAAGGAGGAGGAAATATATGAGCAAGGGAGATCAAGATCAAGATGGAGAAATCTATAGAGCTAGCTGAACCAAGCTCGTGGAAAATCATGAACTCTAGACCAACAACTGTGGGGCCTCCATGGGACTGAATTAGGCCCTCCATATGTGGGGGACAGTGATGAAGCTTGGACCACCTGTGAGGCACCTGGAAGTAGGACCAGGATCTATCCCTGGTGCATGAGATAACTTATTGGAGCCCATTCGCTATGGTGGGATGCCATGCTCAGCTTTAATACAATGGGGAGGGACTTGGTCCTGCCCCAACTTAATGTGTCAGACTTTGTTGACTTCCCATGGGAGCCCTTACCCATTTGGAGGAGTGGATGGGGTTTGGACTTCAGAAGTAGGTAGAGGGTACAGGTGGAGGTGTGGGTGGGAGAACTGGGGATGAAATGTAAAGTGAAATTTAAATAAATTATATCACAAACAAACAGAAAGACTGGCATTAGAGAAGTTAAACGACTGCTCAGTTTAAAAGCATTTGTTGCTCTTTTAGAGGGCCTGAGTTTGGTTCCCAGCACCTACATGGCAGCTTACAACTGTCCCTAACTCTAGTTCCAGGAGATCTAGAGCTTCTTTGGATCTCCATGAGCACCAGGCACACACAGAGTTACATATATGCAGGCAAAAGACTCATGCCCATGAAACAAACGTAAGTAAATCTTAAATAAGAGACTGGCATTAGAAAAGTCGCTCCGCTCTCTAGGGAAAGCTTGATTGTTCCTGCACAGCTGGGAAAGGTCAGGTGTGAGCCTATGAAGGACAGTGAGCGTGGTGCCCAGGGAGAGGAGTGGCCTCCAGGATGGCAGAAAGAACATTATGGATTCAAAGGAACCGACGAGTGCATTGGGAAAATCAGGCATTCAGGATGACACTGACCTACTAAGAGCTAGCAAAGTCTACTGCACCCTCCCCAGCCTGCCTCTCCACAAACCACCCTCATTCCAGCCGATTCTCTCTCTCTCTCCCTCTGCCTTGTCCTGGACTTCACTTCAGGAGTGCTTTGTCTCTTACATTGCTCACAATTCACACAAATACAGGAACTGTAATTTATTAAGCTATGGATTTGCAACCTGACTGTTCCCTATATTTGAATAACAAAAATTTTGAAATGGAAAGGCTGTATGGCTATGGAGACCGGCACAAGTCGGGGATGTTGGTCATGTCCATTGCATCTTGGTAGATCTGAATGTTTCTAGACTGAAGATTTTGCTTGCTGTGGTCTGGGAGAGAGAAAGTGGCCATGGAGCTCCAGCTCTGCCATTAGAATAATTATGTGACCCGGGCAAGCAGCCAATCCTCTCTGAGCTTAAATTTTCTAATATGTAAAAATCAAATACCCCAAACTCTATTAATATTCACTGGGTAGAAGACAGTGTTGCTCTCATTCTTGAACTAATTTCCTGACAATTTTGAAAAAAATAGGTTGGCAATTCTCCTCGATCACAAATGCACCTTAACCTGACATTTTAAAATGGGGTTGGCACATATTTGCTGACTACATAGTAAATATTTCAGGCTTTGTTGACTCTGTAATCTCTAGTTTGGCTACTCAGTTCAGCCACAGATAGTAAAGAGGTGAACATGCACATATGCCTGCATCTCATTTCAACTTTACTGGTGTGTACTTGTGTGCTCATGTCTCTGTACAAATGGTGTCTGTGTGTGTACACACGTATGTTCAGGGCTGAGGTATGGCCATCAGCCTGCACAAGGTGGCACGTTGTGCTTATTTGAACTAGTATGGTGATAATAGGGAGAAGCTAAATACTTGTGATGGAAGGGAAGGAGACAGGGAAGAACTGCCCTCACTTTACAGGCGTGATTTCACTGTAAGACACCAACTCCACATGAAGATTAGGAAACCATTGCTGGTTTCCCCCACTGAAGCTAGAAGCATAGAGCATGCTGGGAGGATTCTAATCCCAAGAGCATCTTCACGGGCTTACTGTGTTCAGAGGAGGAGTGAGTGGGTAGCCCCTGTCTGAGCAATGCATGGGTAGCCCCTGCCGGAGAAATACATGGGTAGCCCCTGCCTGAGCAATGCATAGTTTTGCTGTGAAAGACACCAAGTTGAACTGGGCTGGGACCATGTCTGGTGTTTCCAGGAGTTCAGAATCATAGATTTGTGGGTTACTTTATTTTATTTTGTCTCCTCATTTTCCCTTTTTAATTTGGAGTTCTGATATGGTAACTGGGAGCCTAGGAGCGAAGGGGAGAGTGGACTTCTACACTTGAGATAGAAAAGCCCATGCTGAGGTTTCCTTGGATACTGTCTTGCCAGAGCATTTTAGAAAAGCAAACTAGAGTTAAGAGGTCAGAAACTTGGATTCCTTCCAGAGATAAGACAACAGACTTATCTTCTCCACTACTTAGGAGGAGAGTTAGAGTTTAGAAAATTATAAAAACTTGTGGAGCCAGTGAGTTGGTTCGCTGGATAAGGAGCTTGTTGTCAAACCTGCCAACCTCAATTCTATTCCTGGAACCTCTCTACATGTGGAAGGAGAGAACCACCTCCGCAGTGTTGTCCTCCGACTTCTGCACATGCTGCATGGTGAACCTGAACCTGCGCTCACAGACACACATTATAAAAAAATAATACATACAACGCGATGAAGTTGATGAGCTGAAAGACCAGTAAAAAAAAAATCCACATAAATCTTTTACTTACTATAAATCTGAATTGCGCTTTTCAGTCTGTTTCACTAATTTATTAATTTTATTTCATGGATTAATTTTCACTGTGTAAATCTGCAAATCATACCAGAAAAAAAGCTGATGTTAGCCAAGTGTGCCAGCATCTGTTTGGGAAGCTTTATTTTGGTGGTGGCAGGAAGGGCTGTTTGGTACCTGCTCGGCTAGTCAGTTGGAAAGTGAGATAATGAAGACTGTCAATGTTCGAAAGTGGGTGCTGAACAGGTTTCCCGAATGGCGGTCTGTGGCGGGAAGGGGAGGACTTCCCCTTTGAAAAACACTGCAGTGACTGGCATGTCATTTTTTATTCTCTTTCTTTCCCTAACACAGAATGAAGAAGATGAGCAACATTTATGAGTCAGCTGCCAACACGCTGGGAATCTTTAACAGCCCCTGCCTGACCAAAGTCGAACTGCGTGTGGCGTGCAAAGGGATTTCTGACAGAGATGCTCTGTCCAAGCCGGACCCCTGCGTCATCCTCAAGATGCAATCTCATGGGCAGTGGTTCGAGGTAGGATTGCCCACGGAGACAGACAGAAGTCTGGCTGGATTATCTGTTCAATTTAAAAACAAAACAACACAAAACAAAAACATTCCCTGACTTGAGCTGGTTTATTCCAAAAAGATAGAAAGTTCCAGAAAAAATTGAAATAGAATCATGTTTCTGTTTATCTCATGATGTTTTAATACGGCTGTTTTGAAACTGTGATATTTTGACAATTTGTGAGCCTGAAATTTTCAGGATGTTTACGATAACTACTGAGTGATAACTATAACACACTCTGTCCTATACCCATTATCAACAAAATGCTAACAGGTCAGAAACACCTGCATCCAGGACCCAGCCTGGACTGGAGTAACACGATGGATGCTATAAAACCTAGCTCCACAGAGCCAAGGCAGAATCCACTAATTATTATATAAACGTCAATATTAATAAGCATACTCCTGGGAGTGAGAGGAAGGAGGCTCATTTTTCTGAGGCAGCACATTTGGGAAGTTGAGAAAGAAGTAACTTCTCTGATGGGGTTGGTACAGGGCATATGTTTTTCTATGTTGAGAGAGGAGTCAAAGGTGAAAGGCATAAGCAAGCCAGTCCTGTGAAATCTCTGGACCCTGGCCCACAGTCTGAGGACCTGGGATCTGGGGTCCAGGGATATTGGTCATAATGAGCCAAGGCTAGAGGTCAGGTCTCTGAAGAAGCTGTCCACATCACAGGTCTGTGAGGAATGGCCCAAATTTTCAGGGGTGCTGTGGATCTCAGAACCAGGTGACAGTGAAAGAACTCAAGACCCAGAGGAATCATTCCTAGTCCATGGCACTGGGGTGCTATGTTGGGTATAGAACCTTAATCTGAGTTGGTTGGGGACTAGAGAAAGTGAAGTGTGTGTGTGTGTGTGTGTGTGTGTGTGTGTGTGTGTGTGTGTGTGTGTAAGTCCTGAGGGGATTTGGTAGTGAAGAGATTCACTGGGATAGTGGATGTGGGAGAAAGAAGGAAGGAACTGTGGGGTATCATGTTCATTAAGTGTTGTTGGAAGGAATTGAGCCCTGAAAAACTCTAGAGCCCAGTGGCTCACTGGGTAGTCGTGAGAATGGAAAGGTTTTTGCTATAAATTAGTCTTCGCGAGTGGTTATTTCCAATTTGTCAAGAGATGAGTTGGTATTTTGTTTCATTTGTCTGGGGAAGGATTTGATCTTTTTGTGGTTTGTTTGCCTGTTGGACTCTAGTCAGTCAGTGACCCAGGGAAGAACAGCAGTCTGATTCTTTGCATCCCGCGGACTGGCTTAGCTAGATGCTATGCTGATAGATGTTCATGTAGACATGACGGTACTTGATGAAGAGCAGAGATGACTGCCATACAGGGATGCATCATCTGGCATTTGTGGTTTTGAGTGAAACTTAAAATAATGTGAATTATATTATATCAATGACTTATCAAAGGCTGTAAGTGACATGATGTAGTAATTCCAGGTTCTGAATGAAAAACAAAACAAAACAAAACAAAATGGACAGAAAGACTATGGCTTTGTCTAATACTGTTCTGCTTGTGCAGGCAAAAGACAGTATTTAAAACCAGGCAGCTCCACAGCTCAAAGATTTTATTGCTGTTTCAAACTTACTGAAGAAACTGGTATAGTCTTTGGTAGAATATTTGGAAATACTAAAGGTTGAGTTCTACAGATGGAAATATTTTTTGCTAGTATTGTTTATTTATAAATCAAAATATTGCATCTAAACACCTGTTTTAAATAAGCATTTTTCTTTACAGTTTTATTATTTTTTCCAGTAAATGATCAAACTAAGGGTGTGTGTGTGTGTGTGTGTGTGTGTGTGTGGTCTTAGACAGTGTTTTCTGCTGTGAAATGATGCTAGGACTGTGGCAACCCTTATAAAGGAAATCTTTTAAGTGGAGGCTTGCTTACAATTGGAGGTTTAGTCCATTATCATGGTGAGAAGCATGTTGGCACCCAGACAGACTTGGAACTGGAGAAGTAGCTGAGAATTCTACATATACATTGGTAGGCAAGAGAGAGAGAGAGAGAGAGAGAGAGAGAGAGAGAGAGAGAGAGAGAGAGAGAGAGAGAGACAATGGGTCTGGCTTGAGCATTTGAAACCCCAAAGTTCACTCCCAGTGATACACTTCCTCCAACAAAACCACACCTACTATAACAAGGCCACGCCTCCTAATTGCTGTCAAGTAGCTCTACCCCTTAATGACCAATCATTTAAAGATAAGGGTCCATGGGGCTGCTCTTACTAAACCACCACATTATATACTATTGTAGCTTTCCCTTATTAGTGCCCAACAAGGTTCTCTCCATTTCCTCTGTCACAATTCTTGTGGTTCCTTCCTTTCCTCCCCCTCTGAGTGGAGTGTGTGTGTGTGTGTGTGTGTGTGTGTGTGTGTGTGTGTGTGTGCATGTTCAAGTGTAAATTTTACACATGAGCAAAAATATGCTGCATGGGTCAGTGTTCTCTACAGGAACATAAAACAACAGGATGAATATGTATGAAAAAGAGATTTTAGATTGGCTTCCACTATATACTCTGGGTCATCCCACAATGTCTGTCCTCACACTGGAGAAAGATCGAGAATCCAGTAGTTCCTTGCAGCCTCAATTTTGTCAGTCCCACTCTGACACTGAAAGCCTGATCTTGGAGAGTCACTCGCCCTCCCTCTGTCCTCACTGAACCCAAATGAATCTGGGTTCCAGTGTCAGGAGACAATGACAGCCACAGCAACAGAACACAGACACACACAGTGGCCTTAGGAGAAAGGTAAGCAGCTGAACAAAAACAGCCCTCTTTCTCCTTGGATCTCCTTCTTATCTGGGCTGCTTTTAAAGGATGGTACAGATCCTGAGGAAGGGACT
Organism: Microtus ochrogaster; assembly: GCF_000317375.1. Taxonomy (NCBI): domain Eukaryota; kingdom Metazoa; phylum Chordata; class Mammalia; order Rodentia; family Cricetidae; genus Microtus; species Microtus ochrogaster. The sequence continues at coordinate 1,475,612 of NW_004949131.1, forward strand.
TTCTCTCTCAGTTAATCATTGCAGGAAATCCCTGCCCAACACTGTGTCTTTTGATCAACCCCAAATCAACCAACCCGTTTGCAATCTCTTAGGATCATCCTTGCAGCCTTCCCTCCTTTCATCTGCTTAGGAACAGGTCGGAGCGTCTCCAGCGGACAGTCATCCCCTACATGGTAGGAAGGAGCCCCATAAGCTTGGAGAGGCAATGTATTTACTCCTGTAAGCCTATGCTAGCAACCACTTCACTGAAAGGCAGTTTTGATAGCTGTTCATGAGCAGATGGGATCCAGGTGAGGGGAACCATGCATGGAGAATGGATGACAAGCGGATGGGAATCTTAACTCTTACATTGTAACAGCAAAACCTTCGTTCACTGGGGTTTTATGTGTCGGGGCATATTTTTCTCCTAAGTGAAGATCTTATAGATCTTGTTGGTGAGCCTTAAAAAAAAAACTTAAGTAAACAAAATTAAATGGAATGAGTACAGTAGGGGAAAGTCACTTTTTGAAAATTAGCAGAGAATAAATTGGCTTCTAAAACACCTTTTATGCTTTAACTACTGTCAACTCTTGTATATATAGCTTTTCTATTTTTCTCTTCTGACACACCTATGTTAAACCTTTCGAAAATTTTCATTTTTAATATTTTCTTATTTAGTTTGTGCTGATGGTGAGGGCACATTCCTGCCACACACGTATGAGGGTCGGAGGACAAGTTGCAGAAATTCACTCTTGCCTTGTTCTACTTGGGTTCTCGTTATAGAAGTCAAGTTGTCCTGCTCTGTGACAGGTGCCTTCACCCCCTGGGCCATCTCACAGGCTCTATTTTGACATGATTCTTAGGCATGTAAAAAATGTTCTTTTCTGATTTTACTGCCGAGAAGTATATGCCTTTTCCATATTATAACAACTTTGATAAATGTAATTTTCAAGTTGCATAATATCCTATTGAATAGATTCACTTAAAGTGCTGTCCCATTTCTTAACTTTGATACTGCCTTTTGAAATGCCGTCCTTTAAGTAAAGCCAGGCTGAACATCTTTGTGCACAAAATTTTTCACTTATTTTTGGATGGGTTCCTAGAAGAGATGCTATCAAAATAGAACTGGTGGGATGGAGGATAGGATGGTTTATTTTGTTTGAGTTTTTGAGAACTTCACACATGGGCACCGCGTTTACATCACTCCGGCTCCTCCCATGTCTTCCCCTCCCTCCCCAATTCATAGCCTCTTCTTTACTATTGTTGCATATATACATATTGTGTGTGTGTGTGCATGCATTCATGTGTGTGTATGTGTGTATATGACCTACCGAGTCCATATAGGATTGCTCATATGTACATGTGTCCAGAACTGGCCACTTGGCATTGGACAACCTATGACCAAGTTTGTCTCTGCCAGAAACTGATTCAGCCTTTCTCAGCAGCCATTGACCACCTGTATCTCTTTCATCTAGCAGTAGGACCATGTGGGATTTCTGCTCTCTAGTTGACATGTCAACTGGTATTATTATTACGCCAGTCTAGTCAGACAACCATATTGTTGGAGAGCATTTTACCTGCTGTGTCTCAGGGACACTATCTAGCCTTAGGCATCTTGGTCTGCTGGCTCTTACACTCCTTTTCCCTCCTCCATTATTTTACTTGAGGCACAGGTGTATGGATTGTGCTGTAGAAGTATCTGTTAGGGCTGGGTACTCTCCAGTTCCTTGTTCTCTGCCCTTCTGCCAGTTGTGGACTTCTGTAATAGTCTCCACCTGTTGCAGAAAAGAGGAGTCTTTGATTAGGGATGAAAGCTACACTTTTCTCTGGTATAAGGAAAAGCTAAGCACAGTCACAAATCACATTAATTTAAGAAAGTGGCAGTAGTCAGTGCTTCTCTAGAGTACATGACCTCTCTGGCCACAGGTAGTTGACTGGGTTTACAGTACTAGGAATGACTTCCCTCTCATTGGGATAATGAGGAAAACAGATCCCATGCCAAGCAGCTGCCAGAATTTACTTTGAATGATCATTGATGAAGAAGTTAAAACTAAAGAAAGGATGAGAAGTAACTTTGAGATAAGGACCAAGAAATCGGTACTTTGCTTAGGACTGTAAAAGTGGCATGTTAGGACAAACTTGTAAAGTTGTCAAAATACTCAGAAACCATTTGGGCCAGTGTGTATTCATTGCATCAACAAAACAGAGACTTGGTTAGTAAAAATGTACCAGTCTACCCCTGGACAAGAGGAACAAAAGGAAGAGTTTAATATTAAAAAAAACCAAGCAGGCACATCACAAAGGAGAAGCTGTATCCATGGAGATGGGGATGAAGGAAGGACCTACCTGCTGGAAACTGGAGAAACAGTGGTGAAGCACATAGGGCTGGAGAAGCCCTCTTGAAGTCAATGGGGATAACTTGTCATTTCCCTTTTTGTTGCTCTCCCATCTCCCACCAATTCCTTCTATTGGACAAACTTTGCTGGAAGTCTGCTAGCAAAGTTTGAAAGAAGAGAACATAAAATGTATTTTAGACGCAAGAGGCAAGTAGACCACACATAGACCTTCCAACCACCCACTTGGAGAATCATTTACAGCTACCAAGTGGTGAGCGGTTATTTAGTGACACCACCTACTTTCTGATGCAAGTTCTAAAAGTGACTTCTGCATCCTCACATCTATGCTAGAGGAGAGACTGACATGTTTAGTGGGGGCCAGCAAGCATGAGCTGAACTCAGTTGGAAGATATACTGAAGGGTGTACTTTTCTGTGGCCATCTCCTGGAGGGAACCTTGATGGTCAGAGAGATTCCTATGTACAGAATCACAGAATTGGTAAGTTTCAGACCATGCTTCATGTCTTTAATTTTGGTTCATACCCATTATTAGAACCTCTTTTGTAGTCTCCATTAGCCACACCAAGATGAACATATATAGTTAATGAAAATGTACATTTTCTCAGCTTCTGATGAGGTGTGGGAATAATTCCTTCTTGTCTCTTATAAGTGCCTATGCATTCATTACCTCCTGGAACTAGACATTTTAACCAGGTGTGATAAATGAAACCTTCCCAGAGAGCCGAAAGGCAGATACTTATGACCCAAAGGTTTTCTCTCTGTTCACCAGAACATAGGCTCTCCTTCTAGGCAGCATTGGATGTTTTCCATGAAACAGGGCCAAGCTGATGATTGTGTGGCTTTGGGCCCAGATTCAATGAATGGCAAGAACTTGTTATCATGGGGAAACCCAAATTGCATTGCAGACTTCGAAAATTATACTTAATTTGAAGATATGATTATTGGGCTCATAGGAGAGGCTGAGCAACTCAGGACTCATCACCCTTGGATCAATTCCATATGAAAATATGTTTCAGTGAATCCTGGGCTTTGACATTAGCTGGGAGTAACAGTTAGAAATAATTAGCATTATTATATTTAACACATCATTAGTGAACTCTGACATAAGGTTGTTATTAATGTTGATATCCTATGCAGATAGCCCTTTATATTCACAATCTCTGCTTACATTATGTAATTTATTTCTCATACAAGCCCAGTGAGAAGGTATCATAGACATTAAAATTAAGCACAATGTGTATTGAGTACCATGAGGAAAGCAAGATGCAAGTCCCTAAATGTGTACTTGTCCAGCAGCACTTACTCTGTTGTGGAACAATGCTCTTGTATGATGTAAAGATTTATCACTCATATTGGTTTAATAAAATGCTGATTGGCCAGTAGTCAGGTAGAAAATATAGGTGGGATGACCTGCCTAAGAGAATTCTAGGAAGAGGAAAGGCAGAGCCAGATGCAGAGAAAGCAAGATGAGAATGACTCACTGAGAAAAGGTAGCCAGTCATGTGGCTACACATAGATAGGAACTATGGGTTGATTTTAGCTGTAAGAGCTAGTTAATAATAAGCCTAGGCTATTAGTCCAAACAGTTTATAATTAATATAAGCCTCTGTGTATTTCTTTGGAACTGAACAGCTTTAGGACTGGGTAGGACAGAAACTTCTGTCTACACTCACTGGCTTGGAGACAGAGGACTGGAGACTCAGACAGACCTTGAGAAAAAGTTCAAATAGTTCTTGATTTTGATTTGTTCTTATTCTTGCAGGGTGATACTAAAAATTGATCAGTATTTTGCTGCTCTTTCAGATTAAGCAGGAATGTAGGTATATCTACAAACTGTCCTCTGACACAGCCCGGGGAGTTCTTTTTCAGAGACTTCTACCAATGCAAAGCCAAGATACTTGGCTTCAGCCAAAAAAGAATTCAGGATGAGCCACTGTAACACACAGTTGGGAGTTTATTAAAAGGTATACACAGAAGGGTTAAGAGAAAAGAAGTTCTGGGAGAGGAATAAGATACCCCAAGTGAATGGATGTGAGCTTCTCAAAGAAGAAATCTATCAATTTCATGTATATTCATTAGCTTTATAGTAGCCATGGATACCATTTTGGTGACTTTTGAAGTTATTGCCATCAAAACATAGTCAAAAGACCTAACTGAGAGCACAGGTTGGTTTTTGATGGGCACCTGATAGGACTACAGTGGAGAAGGTCAAACTCTAGGGCACAGGGATGCAGGATAGTAGTATATCATCACTGTAATAGTCTTGTTTGTGAACATCCCAGAGAATATCTGGGAGAAGAGTGAGTTCATATACATTAAGCCCTAAGCCTAGTTCATAGCTATTTTAACATAAAATGTCTATATATGAGAAAAATATTGTCTGTCTTGGCAACTTTTACAGTCTGTTATAGTTGGGCTAGAATTCCTGATTCTTAGATGGTGAGGGTCTCAAGCAGACTCCTAGGGGAAGGGCTCATTTCCTTTCTCACATCGTCACATTTCCTGTCTTTCCAACCTTTCTCAGCTCCACTACTTTTCATTTTCTTTTCTCCTTCCCTACTTCCACCTATCCAGATGTAGGCCTCGATCCCCATGTGCTGCAGCTTCCCTATCAGCAACACAGAAGGGGGCATAGGAGTCCTCATATGTCCCAGAGAGTGGGTGATGGGACATGCTATTTTAGTGATCTCTTTACTGTGTGTAGAAATAAACTCTGTGGATCATGGCTCTTTCATACTTCGAATGATTATGAGCCATGGCTGTTTCATGAACAGAGCTACGTTGACAGATCCCAAAAGAGTAGTTGATGTGGGATTTCCCTCTTTATGCTGTGGTTACAATTAATGAATAAAGAAACTGCTTTGGACCTATTGCAGGGCAGAACTTAGCTAGGTAGGGAAAACTAAACTGAATGCTGGGAGAAAGAAAGGGGGAATCAGAGAGAAGCCATGGAGCTGCTGCCTGAGACAGTCACTGGGAACTTTATCCTGTAAGCCACAGCCATGTGGTGATATACAGGTTAATAAGAAGAGGGTTGAATTAATGTAAGAGTTAGACAATAAGAAGCTAGAGCTAATGAGCCAAGCAGTGATTTAATTAATACAGTTTCTGTGTGATTATTTTGGGGCTAAACAGCTGGGGACAAACAACCGGCTCTCTCCTCCAACACGTAGTTCTGAGACCTAATTGTTTAAAATCAACTTTAATGAGACAATTTGCATATAAAATACTTCCTGTTTCAGTTGTTTTCCTGGATTAATTTTGACAAAATGTGCACTCATGAAAACATTATCCCAACTAACATATAGAACATTTCCTAACATATATTTTAATATATACAATGCAAATAAGTCATACTTAATTTTTATTCTCAACTTTATTAAGGTCTAACTATTATATAAAAACTGCATATAATCAATGTAGATACTTTGATAAGATTAGGCATGCTTGCTAATATCCCCATAATCTAGCTAATAAATGTACCTATTACTTTATGCTCCATATGCTGCTTTGGTTTTGTTTGTTGTTTATGATGGTAAACACAATATGAGATTCATTTTGAAACAAAATTTTATAAATATTGTAACTAACCACAGGCACTATGTGCTAGTACTCACCTCTAGAACTTAATTTACTTAATATACCTGCTACTTTATATAATTTAAACAGAAATTCACCATATATTCTCTGTGTCCCCTAGCAATAAGCATAATATTGTCCTTTTCTATGTTTTTGATGACATTTGACCCTCACACAAGAATTTTCTTAAATTAGTTATAGCCTTATTTTTATTTTAGGCAAAAAGGGGAAATATAGTGGAATACAGTGGTATTTCATTTATATTTTAATAAATAAAGCTTACCTGAAGATCAGAGTGTAAAACAGACCCACTGTAGAGCCTTACAAATCAGGCAGTGGTAACACATACCTTTAGTCCAGTAGCTACACTAGATCAGGCAGTGGTAACACATACCTTTAGTCCCAGTAGCTACACTAGTTTGCCATAGAAACAGGGTAGTGCAGGCCTTTAATCCCAATGGTGCATGCCTTTAATCTCAGCCCTAGAGAAGAGTATAAAATGGTAGGAGACATCTCTCAGACACTCTCATTCTGATATTCCTGGAGGCAGGATTGCTGTTTCAGAAAGAGGTAGAGACAAATTCAGAGACAGAAATTGGGGTTCAACCTGAAGGTCAGAAAAGCAAACCAGCCAGCCACTGGCTCTTACCTCTACCTGTCAATTTCATGTACATTGTTTATTTTTAAAATCAGATTATTCATTTTCTGTTGTTATTATTTTGTTTAGCTGCTAAGTTTAGGAATCCCTAATGACCTTAGAAATGAATTCCTTGCCTGGTAAGTGACATGAACACGTTTCCCCATTCTATCAGTAGTCTTTCCATTCTTCTGACTGTTTCCTCTCCTGTATAGAAATGTCTTAGTTTGAACAACATGACTCATCTCCTTTTGCTTTGGTTGCTTATATGACTGGTGTGAAAGCCAAAGCAAATCCTTGCCCAGGCTAATACCAAAAAATCCTCCCAGATTTCTTCTAAGTTTCTAAAATTTCCCCTTAAGTTTCTACTAAAAACTTAGAGTTTGAGGTCTATATCCATTATGAGTTGATTTTTTCTTAGATGTTAACTAAGGATTCAATTTCATTCTCCTGCTGTAGATGTCCAGTTTTTTTGTTGACAACAGTATTTGTTGACAGGGCTATTATTTCTCCATTGTGAATGGTTGGCCCCTTATCAAAAATCAGTTCACTTAACACAAATGCTTAGATTTCCACATTTGAAGCCACTGACTCTCAGATTGTGTGCCCATTAAGATATTATATTTAATTGACAGAAATTCTGTATTATATTACTAAAATATATTAAGCTATTAAGCATAATATATAAAATTTTGGTTTAAAGGGAAGAGATACAGTTTCATTTCTAAAATAACATTGGAGAACTCCAGAAAGAACACCAGAGGAAAAATCTAAACTCAAAGCTGATCTACCTCACAATTCAACTATTTATGGCACAGACCATCAGACTTCAGCCCAATCTGAATTATCTTTCTGGACAATTCAGAGAATTCTAGAAGCCTTGCTTGATCTGAGGGTAGTATAAAATGAAGCAGAAGTCTGCCACAGATACACTGTGTAACCTTGGAAAAGTCCCCATCATCTGTGAGCTGCTTATGTGACCTTATCTCTAAGTGGTTGTGAAAACTGGGCTGGCAAGATAATGACGTGACTGAAGATACAGAGTCTAGAATCAGATCACTTCAGGTTTCCGTATGAGCTTATACAAACTCACGATTTTCCCTGGGCCTACATTTTTATCATCCACACAATGATAGAAACAGTAAGGTTGCTGTCCAGGTGAAAGTTATAATGCTTAAGAATTGCTTAACATAGTACTTGATGCACACTGAGCACTTGGCAGATTTCAGATACTATTTTGTTTTAATGGAGATAATTCATGAAGACTGATACCTCTTGAAAACTAATATTACATTTCAGTTGGCACTGGGTGTTGACTGAGGTTTCTGTACCATCCAGTCCCTCAGCCGTTCAGTCCCAAAGAAATACACAAAGGCCTATATTAATTATAAACTGATTGGCTTCTTAGCTCAGGCTTCTTACTAACTCTTATAACTTATATATTAGCCTATAACTCTTGTCTGTGTTAGCCACGTGGCTTGGTACCTTTTTCTGCAAAGCAGTCACATCTTGCTTCCTCTGTGTCTGGATGATGACTGCAGACTGAAACTTCCCTCTTCCCAGAATTCTCATTGTCCCGTCTTTATTTCCTGCCTGGTCACCCTGCTTCTACTTCCTGCCTGGCTACTGGCCAATCAGCATTTATTTAAAATACAAGTGACAGGGTACAGACCATTGTCCCACAGCAACTGGGTATGTATGCATGTGTGTGTCTGTGTGTGTGCTTCCATATCTGTATAGAAATATGGAAATACTTATCTTGTAATGCTTACATCTAGATGTGTGTAATGCCCAAGGCAATGTTTTGGGTTGTTGTCCAGCCCAAGAATTCTTGGTCCTATTGTCTCTATGATGTAAGAGACCTTGCTATAAGAAGATTTAACAGTTTCATAAGTTTCAGCCACACGCCTGAATAATCACCTGATTGATGTGTTTTGGCTCCCTGGTGGGGAATTATCTGGCTCTCCCTATCCCCTTCACTTTGTGCGTTCTGAAGAAGATGAATAGGCGTTGACAGTCATTCTGCTGTTCTGCATTCTCTAATCAGTAAGCTTGGAATCTCAGAGAGGCCATGCTGATAACCTCCCTTCCCATTTCTGCTTCTTTACCAACACGGACCTCTACTGTCTGGCAGACTTTCAAGTGACAAGAAAATTTCTTGCCTTCTGGAAGCTCCAGATGTTCTTGGGGTCAGCTTACAGGCTAATTAAATATTTTATCTTGACTGAAGCTTGGAAATCTTCAACTCCCTATCTTGGATCCTATTTTCAAACACTTGATTTCTTTTGACAGCTCCCTCTCACCTAACAGCTTAGTCCTGAATCTTTTCCTCTTGAGTACATAGGCAAGTTCTTGGTGAGAGATCACAGCTTAGAACTGTGTATCAAAGGAGGATCGGACACTCTTTTTCCTACTTTGCTCAGCGTTAACCTTTTCAAAACAATTTCTGAGCAAGGAGGCTGCAGTGTAAGGAATTTATTTTATCCTTTATCTGCTGAAGATTCCCTTCCTTCAGTTTCCTCCGGGTATTACTATTGTATAACAAGTACCCAGGAATGAAACAGCTTAAATAGACTCTCTAGGATGAGGTCAGACAGGGCACAGTGGTAGGGTTCATTCCTATTTCACAGTGCCTAGCACTGTAGCAGTGAAGACTGAAGGACTAGGCATGATTTAATTTCAATTTCTCTACAAGTGACTTCACCCACACCGGAAGCCAGCACTAATAGGTGGAGCATTTGTATGTGGACTTCTTCTGAGGACAGGCCCAGGATAAGGATGTGCACCCTCTCTTTAATGGGAAAGGCTAAGTTTTCCCATATAATAAAGCCCTGGGCTATACCTCGTTGTATCAGCTGACTGAAGATTTCATCTTATTATCATATGAAACAGGATTGCTTTAAAGTGTGTGGGTACGAGGGATGTAGTCATACTTCAGATCTCCATTCCTCTTTAGAGAACTCTCTTGGAACCTTGAATGAGTCCGTGTAGAGTTCGTGAAAGGATGCATTTTCTACCCTGAATATTCAGCTTAGACAATGGACAACTTCAAGAAGTATTGAGAGGAAGAAAATATGGATTACAGTCTCTCTCCTGCTTTTAAGATCATGTACATATGTATTATCACTACTGGATATAAGAAAAACGAAGAAATAGAACCAGTTCCTGGGAGCCCTTTGACATGTCATTATTGTTTTTCTCATCAAATCTGACCCATCAAGACTGGTACTGCAATTTCAATCACATATTCATGGATAGGAAAACTGAGACTCTGAGATGCCATGGTCACTTTTCCAAGAGCAGGTGGCCATTGTAGTAGATCCTGCTTGCTAAATCCTCTGTCTTCAGAACCCTAGTCACCTTAGGAGCCCTCCTCTGCTGGTGCCCATGGTGACAAGTCCTGATTTCTTACTGGATCAGCACACACATGGCTATGGAATCACAATCAAAGCAGAATACTATATTGAGGGTTTTTATTTTATTAACATTTTAGAAAATGACATGTTTCTTTTTCTTTTTCTTTTTTTTAAAAATTTATTATTTTATTTTATTGACATTTGACTTTTTGTAATTTATTTTACATATTGGCTACAGTCCTGTCTCTCCTTCTCTGCTGCCTCCCATCTACCCCTTCCCCATCTATTCCTCCTCTGTCTCCATTCAGAAAGGAACAGGCCTCCCATGGGCTAGCACAAAGCATGACATGCCCAAGCTGAGGCAGAACCAAGCTTCATGCCTGCATCAAGACTAGGTGAGCTAATTCAGCATGGGGAACAGGTTCCCAAAAGCCAGCTAAACACCAGGGACAGGTCCTGATTTCACTGCTAGAAGCCTTACAAACAGACCAAGCTACAAGACTGTCACACATATGCAGAGGGCCTAGGTTGGTCCCGTGCAGGCTCCCTAACTGTTGTTCCAGAGTCCATGAGCTCTCATGACCTCAGGTCACCTGACTCTGTGGGTTTCCCCTTCATGACCTTGACCTCCCTGACTCAATCTCTTCCCCCTTTCTTCAGCTGGACTCTTGGAGCTTGGCCCAGTGCTTGGCTCTTCTCTGCATCTGCTTCCAACAGTTACTGGATAAAGTCTCTCTGATAACCACTAGGGGAGTCACCAATCTGATTGCAGTAGATGGCCACTTCAGGCACCCTTTCCACTGTTGCTAGGAGTCTTATCTGGGATCATCAGTGTGGATTCCTGGAAGTTTCCCTGGCACCAGGTTTCTCCTAACCATGGAAATGCCCCCCTCATCAAGATGTCTCTTTCATTACTCTCCCCAACTACCTCCTGCAAACAGCCCAGTCTGCCTAGCCTGTTCCCTCAAGTTCCCACTTTCACCCCAATATCTACTCCCTGCTTTACCCAGAGATCTCTTCTATCTCTCCTTCCCATGGAAATACATGCATCCCTCTTTGGGCCCTCCATGCTATCTAGACTCTCTGGGGCTGTGGATCGTAGGTTGCTTATCCTATACTTTACTCACAATATCTACTTATGAGTAAATACATACCATGTTTGTCTTTCTGGGTCTGGGTCACTTCACTCAGAATGATTTTTTCTAGTTCCATCCATTTGCCTGCAAATTTCATGAGGTCATTATATTTTACAGCTAAGTAATATACCATTATGTAAATGTACCACATTTTTCTTATCCATTCTTCAGTTGAGGGGCTTCTAGCTTGCTCCCAGGTTCTGGTTATTACAAATAATGCTGCTATGAACATAGTTGAGCAACTACGTATCCTTGTGTTATGATTGAGCATCCTTTGGATATATGCCTAAGCTGGTATAGCTGGGTCTTGAGGCATATCAATTCCCAATTTTCTGAGAAACTGCAATATTGATTTCCAAAGCGGCTGTACAAGTTTGCACTCCCACGAGCAGTGGAGGAGTGTTCCCCTTACTACACATCCTCTCCAGCATAAGCTGTCATCAGTGTTTTTTATCTTAGTCATTCTGACAGGGGTAAAATTATATCTCAGAGTCATTTTGATTTGCATTTCCCTGATGACTAAGGATGTTGAACATTTCTTGAAGTGTATTTTGGTTATTTGAGAGTCTTCTGTTTAAATAAAACTACATTTTACTACTCAAATAGGCACTCTATACGACAACTCAATGGCATAAAATAATTCATCTTTTAGGTGAGCCATAATTTAACTACCAGTCCACTACATGGGTAAATAACTCTTTTTATTTGTTTGTTTAATTTGGCAAACATATATTCAGTTCCTGCCATGTCCTAGACACTTTTCTCAAGAATCGGGATACATACAGCAGGGAAGAACATGGTCTCAGAATTTTTTCCAGAGACAATAGGAAATATGCAATAAATGTCTAATCTATTATCAGAAAATGGTAAGTATGCTGATAAAAATCTAAAGCAAGAAAGTGGATGGAGAGTGATATGAAACTGATTTTAACACTGTAGTCAAGAAGGACTTCCCTGAAGACATAATATTCATACACAGATAATAGAGAGTGCATCAGAGGGTGGGGGGAAAACATGAATACAGGAATCCACACTAGCTCTGAATAGAGTATAATAAGGGGTTCCCTATTAAAGGGGAACTCATAGATCACAATGGGGAATAGGAACAGAATCCAACAACCAGGTGTGGTGAGCGGGCAGAGAGAGAGAGTGAGTAGGTGGACCTGCCCCTTTTTGGTACTCAAGGCCATGCCCAACCTGGTCCAACAACTTAAAGGCCATTGGCTGAAGGAGGTTTCCCATCACTTGTCGCTCTTGTCTAAATAAGAGAGTTCCAAACCCAATACAAACCTATATACAATAAGAACAAATATCAAGTATAACAATTAGAATTACAACAAGCATAAACAATATTAAGCAAGAAACACATGCTAAATGTTTCAATAATTTTTCTATCCCAAGGAGTCTAAGTCTTGTATTAGAAATGACTTGGCTAAGTCAAAAGAGGAAAGTAACTATGACTGTCTAGTCTTCAACCCATTGAAGACCTGGGAAGGGAAATAACATTACTTGAGTAGGCAGGAAATGCAATCAAACAACTTTCAAAATGTGCAGTAGATGACAGAGACAATTGGTCACTTAGGCAATCACACAAAGTCTCATTTGCAATGTTGGACTAACCAACTTTGGTTAAGGCCTAGAGTAACTGACAGACATTTTCAGAGGCAGGAAAATTTTGAAAATCATCTTACCCTGTCTTGGCAAGGTTCAGTAGTCTTTTTTTGTTTTTTGTTTTGTATCTTGCTTGTCTAGTCCATACACCCTGCATTTTGTCAGTGGTCAAGGCATGGGCAGTTCCTTGCCCAAAGGCTAGTTTTGCCAAGAAGAAAACAAGCTTCAAGTGGGTGTTTTTGGTGCTTAACATTCTCTCAGAAATAGATTGGTGCTGCCAGGAGCAATCTTGTCTCACATTAGCAGAAACAAAAATTATTTAAATGTCATATTTTACTGTTCTTTAAAGTAGTTGAAGATTACTTATCTATCCAAAATATAATATTTATACATATAAAGAACCTGGTTAGTCTAATATAAGTTTGACAAACATGGATGACTATTGACCTATAATACTTAATACTTGTATAATTTAAAGACTAAGACTTCATATCAGAATGTTAAACAATCTTTAAACAACTGTGCAGCAAATGAGGACACCGACCTCAAAATGTAAACAAAGTATAAGTATATTGATCAGAGGTAGAAGTATATGGTGCAATATGATAAATACATCCTAAAATTATGTCAATATACACAATGTCTAAAACAGAGGTATAAACATGCATGCATACAATCTGACAAAATAACTTTTTATAGGTGTACAAATATTGTAAACATAAATAGGAGCATATTCAATATAACAAATATAATTTGAATTTGTATCAATATACAAGAATCTAAACCAATAAAAATTGTCTATAAATAGTTCACTCTATTACTCACTATTATTATTATTATTAGTGTGAGTAAGCTAACACTAGTCTACCTGTTATCCCATTCAATTTCCTTTTTTGTGTGTGAGATCCATGATCCTACAAAATTTCCACCCCAACCCCCAACCCTATACCAGTTATAATCAACCTCTAAATGATATCCCTAACCCTGAGGACAAGCTTTGTTGGGAGAAGGGCCATTTCTTTTCGAATTACTTGCCCCGATGGGCAAAGAATCAGTCACTTAAATACTGGGAATGATATTCTGACAGAAGTGAGGGCTGAAGCCCTGCCACAGGCTGTCTGACTGTATCAAGGGACCATCTGAGGTTATACCAGATAGGTGTACCATAGACCCACTGTGCAGCATTGAATCTAGAGTCAATATTACTGTACCATGTACATAAAAGTTTAATAAGAGGCCAGACCTGATGCCAATTGCTCTTATCACCTTCATCATCTTCATCCCCATCATTGCCAAGCAATAAGAAGGCAAGGTGGCTTGAAGTCAATGAGATAAGAAAAATAATAGAAAATTATCCTGGAGTTGGCAACCATCAGATCATAAAAAGCCTTGTTGTCAGTGGGAGAGATTTTGGAGCATTTTATTACATATATAATGGGAGTCCATGTGTTGTGTGATTTCCTTCCCCGCTGGGAAGATGTGAACAAATATCTTTTCACCTCAAACAGGGCACCAATATGACAGACCAAAGAAAAAAATCTGTCCAAGTTTTCTTTAAAGAACCAATGAGTTTATTGAATCTACTTAGAAATTAGGTGACTTGCAAGTAACTGCATTAATGAAAACCCCACAATAGGAGTTATGTCTTAGTTACTTTTCTATTGCTATGAAGAGACACCATGACCATGGCAACTTATAAAAGAAAATGTATATTGGGCCTCATAATTTCAGAGAGTTAGAGCCCATGATTATCAAGGCAGAGAGCATTGCAGCAGGCAGGCAGATATGGTGCTGGAGCAGTAGTTGAGAGCTTACATCTGGTTCCAAAGGCACAAGGCAGAAAGAGAGAAAGTGCTACTGGGAATGACATGGGCTTGTGAAACCCCAAAGCTCACCCCCAGTGACACACTTCCTTCAATAAGGCCACACTTCCTAATTATTTCCAAATAATTCTATAAAGTGAGGACCAAGTATTCAAACATAAGGACCTATGGGGGCCATTCTCATTCAAACCACCACAATGGGTCGCAGCTAACCAGGGATACATTCCTGCCGTATCTACATGACTTACAGACAACTCAATTGGTTGTGTTGCCTCTTCGCCCAGCAGTTGTTACTGCTTATACAACCTTGGAGAGGGGCCTTGTGAGTCCTGTAAATTTCTTCTAATTTTGTAAGAATCTCCTTGAGACTTGTGAGTTGTGTTTACTTCCTGGACCTCAGCCAAATACTTCAACTGGCAGGAAATTGTTTCACAACAGGATTGGAGAGCTTGGAATAGAAACGTGCCTTATTCCACACTTGCTTGTGGTAGAAAGTGCACCGATGCAAATGCTGCAGAGGGCTTGGGTGGCCCTTGGATTTGTCCTTCTGAGAGTTGTGATACTGTGGCTCAGGAAGTAACTGCAGAGAAGTTGAGCGTAATTGAACATGAACTTCATTGTAAAAGCAACCCTTATGCTTTGTACTGACTGGTTGGCTGAGAAAAGCTTAGGAGCTGATAGAGATTCGAGAGCTGTGAGGTTGAATAATGAAAGAAGCATTGGGGGATGAGTGAGTCACTTTTGGATTGGGATTGCAGAAAAAAATCTCAGCAGGAAATGCAGTTTTTAATGTTTGCAGAAATATAGCACGCTGGTACAGTTCAGTTCTGGCAGAGACAGTATGTGTTTGAGCTCTAGAGCTATTATTTACTGTCTATGAGGTCTTGTAAAAAAGTAAGTTACCAGCATTTGCTCATTCATAAATGGAGATGGTAAAACGATCTATATCATATAGTTATGGATTAACTTATTATTAATATTATTATTAATATCTATGAAGCTGTGTGATTCCTTGTGAGAAGTTATGTCAAATAATATACTCATTTTTTAAACTTTAAAAATAACCTAAGTCTCTCTCTGAAGTGATTTTAACAATGTATGCCTACTAGCAAAGTTAGATGCAGGAGGGTAAATTAAAGAATATTTAAAGTATCTCCAGGGTGGCAGATATTCTTGCCCCAGTCACAGCAGTTTTAGAGTAACCAATGTAAGGGAGGAATTGTTGGCTTTGGCTCATGGCTTCAGAAGGTGCAGACCATGATCACTGTACTCCATGTCTCTGACCCTGTGACTACTACCCC
The DNA here is from genome assembly GCF_000317375.1 of Microtus ochrogaster. Lineage (NCBI taxonomy): Eukaryota > Metazoa > Chordata > Mammalia > Rodentia > Cricetidae > Microtus > Microtus ochrogaster. The sequence continues at coordinate 1,491,390 of NW_004949131.1, forward strand.
ACATGGTAGTAGGGGCTTGAGGTGAAGGAACTTTTCCATGGCAGTCTTCCAGCAGACAAAGAGGGGGGAGTACAGGGAGGTGCCCCGTGAGATGGAGACCTGAGGTCAGACCCAGGGTGATCTACTTCCTCCGTATGGGTCCCACTTTCTTTTACCATTTCCCTACACCAACACATTATGAATCTGTCAAGGGATTAATCTTTAATCCAGGACCCTCATGATCTGTGTGTCTCTTAGTGCCCTCCCAGAGAGACCTAGAGCTATGTGTTACTGACAGAGGTATTGTTTGGTTTAGTCAAAATGACAATTGAGATTAACTGTCACATTTAGTTTGACATGATTTGAGCTCACTTAAGTGATTCTAACCAATTTCTGTCCTTTTTATAAAACTGATTTTATGTCAAGAAGTACATTGATTATTAATAAAATAAAATATGGCTGGTATTATAGTAAAATTCTTATATAATTAAAATCCAACAAACCCATACACTGGTAATATACAATGTGTATGCGTTGACAAAGTGTGGGCTGGATATATGTCTGTTATAGCTCAATGATGAATCCAAACATTTTTAGTTGTCATCTTTAATTCTGAAGGATCGCTGTACTTGATGCTGTGTGTTATTTAAAGAGAGGAAGAGAAATTGATTTAATAACCTGTCACATTATACAACACAAGAAGAAATTGAAAAGAAAAAGCACTCTGGTAATCTTAGTGGAAAGAGAAATATTGTGACAGCTCCGCAGAAATCCTCATGCAGGAGCTGGTAGAGATCATGGGGATGAGTAAGGATGTGGGGGAATATGCTGCTCCTGTGGACATGGACATGGACCATGACACTACAGAATGCCACATGCAGATGGCTGCTTCTCTCTTGTGTAAGGAGAGCAAGGAAACAGAAAGCTCAATTGTTCCTTAAAAATAATTTATTCTATTTTGTATTGACCAACTTCTCCTTGATGTGGATCCTGCCATGGAATGTGGTTGATATACCCCAGTGACCCTTCGTTGAAACAAAACAAAACTTATTTTCCATTTTCCAGCAGGCATCAGTTACAAATATGTTCTTGGTTAGAGGTGGGTTTTGTTGTTTGTTTTGGTATTTTTTGTATTATTAATGCTTTGTTTGAATTTTCATTTTTATTTTCATTATTCTAAGTTCTTTTAGGGAGGAGAGAAAGAGCATAAAGTTGGGAAGGTAGGAAGGTAGAGAGGATCTTGGACGAATTAGGGAAGAAGAAAGAATATGACCAAAATGTATTTTAAAAGTTTTAAAATAAAATCCAGAACTAATAATTTTCCATCATCATTTCTTCTGGGAATGTCTATTGACTCCATTTTTAACTGAAGTAGGACAAATTATGACAAAAAATATAGTAGTATAGTATTTCTTCCAAGGAATCTAATACTTTAGTCTAAATTCTGACTTTTGGTGCAATTGACTGAATAAAGTTGCTAAAGAAGTGTCCATACCTCCCAGAGAACTACAAAATGTTCACCGTTGTGAAATATGTTGGATTTGTTGCTTGTTGATTTAGAGTAGATACAACTTGTGGGGAACTCAAGGCTCTTTAGTAAGAGAGTTCGAAAAAGATCCCAGAATTATCAATCAGCATTGAGGACTTACATGGGGTAGCTTTATTCCAGATGACTGCTGTCAGGAAGGCAGGGCACTCTGAGAGTGTACCTTAATAAATCTCATCAAAGTAGGGAAAATGGACTGTGGATGAAGGTGAAGAAATAGATTTCACTCACCTTGTCCAGGGAAAGGAGATATTTGTGTATGTTTGTGGTTCGGACAATGTTTGGGTCTTTGCTGCAGGCATGCTCATGAAACTGTCTCGTTTCTGTCATGCCCCACCATGGGCACAGAATGACCTTGTCTTCGTTAGTGTTTTGTGAAAATCTTTGTTAGACAGGAGAACACAGATGCTCAATTGTGGGTACCAGGTCAGCTCCAGGCTGCACCCGGTCAAGTAGACAGAGCCAAGTCAGCTCCATCAGTGGCCACTTTTCTCTTAACCAGAATGAAGCTCAGATGTTTCTCTGCTACCCTTCTAATGTAACCACAGCCCAAATGTTAGCTAAGCATCAAAGGAAGGGAAAAATCAGCTACAACAAGTTTTGTGTCCAAAGTGACCTTTCACTCCCAGCTCTTCTCTTTGTTATTCCAAGAAATGGTTCTGATGCTTAGAGTAATTATCATCTATATGTTAATGTTTTATTTGACACCATTTTCCCCTCTGTTCTTCTTCTACCTTCCTGATCATAAAAAGAAAAGAATCTCACAAATTCTTTGGAAGATATGCAAGTCTCTTTTCATCTCAATTTGTAGCTCTTTAAACTTAAATTTATCCTGCGTATGTAAAGAATACAGTCTGATTTTATATATAGGTATGAGAAGGTAACCATAATGTGAGGCAATTAACACATCTATGACATTACAGTTATCCCTGTTTTTTTGGTTTTGGTGATAAGAGTGTGAAAATCTACATATTTCACACAAATTCAAAATGTGGTATGATTTCACCACCTTAATTCCTTGTGCTGTACTGTAGTTAGAATTTTAGGCTTATTCATCCTGTGTACCTCTTTGTTTCTTTATAGTCTTTGACCTAAAAAAATAAGCATGTGTACTTTTACCAGGGTTCTGGCAAGGAGAATACCTCACTTTTTCTCCACTTGGGATAGATGGCTTCATTTCTGCCTCAGTTCTTACGCTGGGTTGTCGCAGGAAGAGAGGGCCTGCTTTTGGTCCCAGCTGCCCGGCTAGGTTACACCCAAAATAATGACACAGAAATTGTTTCAATTAAATTACTGCCTAGCCCATTATCTCTAGCCTCTTATTGGCTAACTCTCACATCTTGATTTAACCCATTTCCATTAATATATATCGCCACTTAACTATGGCTTACCAGCATGAGTCTAGCCAGTGTCCATTTCAGGCAGGAGAATCATGACATCTGCCACACTGTCCTTCTGCCCAGAATTCTGTTCTGTCTTCACCACCTACCTGAGTTCTACCCTATCAACTAGCCCAAGACAGTTTCTTTAATGATCAATGAAAGCAACACAAATACAGAAAGACCTCCTATACCACCGGGTTCAGTTGTGGTTTTGGAAAGGATTTCACTTTCAAAACTCTCATTTTAAGTGTCGCCTGGGCGCTGGCGGTCACTGAATACCTCCCATATGCTATGTGCCCTCCTTGTCATTGTTGTGAGAATGAACAGTTAAGTCCCTCAGGGGACAGAGGGATGTCTGAATCACAATGCTCTTTGCGAGCTTTGATGGGGGCATGAGGGAAAATTACATTCCACACTAGAGTAGGAAGATGAGACAAGGAAGACTTCATCGAGAAGATATGACCTGAACTTGATCTTAGGTGGTGAACCAGCGAGGAATAAAGGGCGGAAAATGACTCTGCTTTCAAAGGAAAGCTTAAACTTCTTGTGAAACTCTGGCCCCAAGAGAGGGAGAACCCCAGTGCATAAGCCTTGGTAACTCGATGATGAATAGCTCTGAGAAGACTGTACGCAGGGGGCAGCAGCATCCTGGCTGGGGCCTTAACCCCCAGAAAAGATATTCTCTGCTAGTTTTAAAGACTGAATGAGAAGAGGCCTGGGCATCCAGGGCCCCTGCTGCTCCTGCCTCCTCCCTTCAGCACAGATGGTTTTCAGAAGAGCTCAGCTGGAGAGAGGAAGGGACTTCCCAGGAGGGATTGCTGCTTTTGAGCACTAAGTCCTTTGAATAGAGAATTACCCCAATGTGGTTTCCTGCTTGTGTGAATTCATGGAGTTCTTTCCTGTGAATCTACCAAGGAGACAGCCTGTAGGCACGTCAGATACGGCAACCGACATCTGCTCTATTGCCAGGTCTTGAGGAAGAATGAGAGAGAGAGCTGGAAACTTCTCAATGAAGTGCACGAGGTTAGAGCAGTTGTGTGGTTCAGCCTGTCACTCACATATCTCAAATATCTCCTGTTACGCGGGACACTCACTTCATGAATGCCTTTGAATTCCATTTTGTCTGAGATGATCTCACACACTCTGCAGTCAGCCCTCCTAACAAACCACAGCAAACACTTCAGCTGCCTCCCCCCTTCACACACGCACATGCACGCACACACACACAGGAACACACACATGTTTAATACATTGTTCCGTTCAGTACAGAGCTGTTTGGCGGGGGGGGGGGGGGAGTATCAGATAAAATGAACCTGCAAAGTCAAAGCTAGAACAAACAGATTCAGTTGTAATTTCGGTGGATTTTTCAAGGATTAACAAACCCATTTTTTTTTTTTAAATTATTGTGGATTTAGGAAATAAGGGCAGAGTACAGTAATCCCAAGAGGTTGAGAGTTTTCTCTCAGCATTGCTACGCCCAGATCTTTCTACACTACTTACAGCCATTATCAGACTAATTATTCAGTGGATTTTTGAGCTTTCGCTATTGTATCCATTTCCATTGCCTTTCTTGTGTTGTGGAGCTTTATATGGTTGTGTTTAGTATTTGTTTCCTTTCCAGCCAACGTAAAACCAGTATGCTGTTCTTGACTCACATATATTGTGATCCATGTTGTGTCATAAGCTTCATTGGAACCAAAGCTAAATTTCTGTACCATTCAAAACACAGCAACTTACAGTAAGAAAATGGGCTAGACAGTCATAAATAAGATTATGTTTTCTCATATAAAGGTGTATCTGATATGGCCCAGAACCTCCTTATTACTACTGAAATCCATATTGTTTTTCCTGTGTTATTTTACCATATTCTTAGCAAGTTGAGTCCTTATTATCTCCATAGCTATTCCTTGAAAACAGAATGGTCGATGAATTGCTAGATATCTTGTCTATATTCTAAACAGGAAAAAAAGTGAATGAGCAAAAGGCATTACCAGTTATGTTTGGAATTTCATCCCTGGTACTCTATCAGATGCTCATATTTATGGCTTTAAAAAGTTTTATTATTTTAAAACAAATAATTTAATTTATATATTTATAAACACATATTTTAAAATAATAAAAATTGCAATATGATAAATATGTATAATAAATACATAAAATTGTATATAAGTATATATTTGTTTTGTAAAATAACTATGTCTATATAAGTATATGCCTCGCATGTATGAGTAGCCCCAGAAGCTAAACAAAGACATCAGATGCCCTGAAACAGGAGTTACTGGAGGTTGTGAGTGGCCAGGTGTGAGTACTGGCAACAGGACTCAGTCCCCTGCAAGAAAGACGAGTTCTCTTCAAAACTGAGCCATAACTCTAGCATGTTAGGTCTCTGTCTTGATGACCACTGAGCAATTGATCAGTACTGGCTTCTGGGGAGGCTGGGAAATTGGTGGTTGCTTTCCAAGCTACTAAAACAGAACAAGGGAGAAGATGTCAGTCTAGTGCCAAGGCAGAAATTAAAAATGATGTCTGGTGTAGCTATTGGAGAAAAACATGCCCAACAATGCGACTTACTCAACTTTTCTTTAGCCATGGGGACAAAGTCACTGGAATTGACAGTGCCCTCTGCTGGTTCAGGTACACCTTTGGCATGGTACTCAGGACATGGGCTTATGGGGGCACTCACTGTGCCTTCTCTGGCTGTTCCTTCCGAGGGGTGATGCTGTGTTCAAGCCTCATTAGGTTCAGCCACCTTTCCTCCATTGCCACCCATTGATTGACCTTTAGTAAAATAGATGATAACACACACCATTGCACACACGCTCAGTGGGAAATGGGAAGGTAATGTTTCACGACAAACAGCCTTCCTACCCCAGTGAATGGCAAGCCTTCCACTTGGTTAGGCTTGGAATTCTATGTAAATCAGATAAATATTTGCTTTTTGTTTTCTATTGCTAAACAGGGGATCTTTTTCCCCCCTCTGGCAAAGTAGCCATTTCTAAGTTTTACTGGATTAACAAATAAAAATACCAACCAACAAAAAAAAAAAAAAAAAAAAAAAAAACAAGAGCCACTTTCACAAACCCATTGAGACTTCTGATGGCAAACAGCAGCTAGCCAACTAGAGGTGGGAGACTAAAAGGGGGAAACCTGGACCTGAGTGCTAGCTGGGCAAGCCTGCCCTTAGCATCCCTCACTCCAGTTTGTTTACATAGTAAGAATACTATCTAATTCATCTGTTTCCTGGGACAGGCAAGAGGTATCACACTGTCAGATTTCCTTAGCAAATGCCGAACAGCACAGACTTCCATGTCAGTAAATTTAAGGACCTTACAGCACATTCTCTAGAGGGCTCAGGTTCAGGAATAGATGTGAGAAAGCGCCACCGTCACCAACACGAAGCATGCAGTCCTCCCCCTTTTTGGTTTAATTTGACTTTAAGCCAAATTCTTTCCAACTTCTCCCATTGTGACAGGGAACACCAGCTGAGAATTTTTAAATCGAATTATTGAACATAACATAAAGCAGCAGTTCAATCATTTCAGTGAAAAGACTTTGCAGATTAAACGGGCACTTGAAGTATAACGAGGGAAACGAAGTGGGCTGGGTTCCTTTAAAGGTGTACAGTTTGTATGCTGTTCTTTCCTGAGCACGGTCGTTCCCTGTCCACAACAATCTAGCCAGACTGGGATGTTGACCTTCATCTGTAGTTGAAGAAACCAACGCTCAGAGACCTTGTGATTTACCAAGGTTACACAAGCAACAAGAGGGGTCTTAGTACCCCCAACCCCAGGGCAGCCTGTTGGCAGGAGGAAAGGAAAGGGTGTAGAGTGGGCTTTTGTTTGTTTGTTTTTAATACCCATTTATAAAGGCATTGCAGCATTGTAAGGGCTGAGACCTTATCTCATTCCCTGCTTTATTTCCAGTGTTTGGCCCAATGCCCAGTGGTAGCTGCTTGATATGCATTTGTCAAATAAACACTAAACAGCTGGATTTAAGTCCTAAATCATAAGCAGAAGAAGTGGTTTTCAATCAAGATTAACTGGCCAGAGAGTACCTCCCACAGGACCCAGCCGCTGTGCTACTGATTTCAGAACCCCAACAGACTGAAATGACTTAGGAGTGGGAGGATAGATACCTAGATATCGTCTACTTTGTCCACCATCTGCCTGATGGACTTGCCTTTCCCTTAACAGTGGCCTGATGAATGAGAAGCAGGCAGGGAGGAAGGAAGCTGAGGATCCAGGAGAAGGCATCCAAGATGGCCACCCTTTTAAGCTACTCCCAGGCCCACTGTGTTCCATTCTGGGTGGAGTTGAGTTGACCTGTTCATGGATGATGCCCTTTTTTAAGGATGGGCTTTTGGCATGCACAATCTGATCATGTGTCAGTACTAAATTTTCACCATTTAGCCCCAGTCAGCGTTGCATAGATACCTGTGGACACAAGTAGGGTCACTAGCGGGCTAGAAGAAATGTTTACCGTGGACAAGTCTGACTTCGGCTACTGAAGTGTCATGAACAGCCAGCGCCTCATTATGGTCTCTGGTTCTCACTACAGAGTCAATAAGGGATGACTTGGTGTAAGAAGATAAGGACAGGTGGGAAGAAGTCATTTCTAAGAAAGGAAGAAAGACTACAGCATCCTGAACTTTGCCAGGATAATCATTTCCATCTCTCCTCTATCAGTCAGCATCTGGTCAGAAGACAGAAACCATGCATTATCTCAAAAGGGGAAATTTCATCTAAAAAATTGAGAAGTAGGAGCTAAAGATGTGATGTCATTGGGGAGTTAAAAAGACAGAAGCTGCAGGCAGGCAGCAGCTTCCACCCTGGGGCAGGGAGTAAAAGCAGCAAAGGGTGGGGCTGTTAGCAAAAAAATCAGCCTTTCAAGGAGGGATGTGCTGTCTCTACAGAGATGGTGTGTGGTTGGTATGCATTGTCATCTTGGTGGGAATATAGAGCCACCCAGGAGACATGCGGGTGTGTCTGGGAGGGCATTCTAGGGAAGCTTAACTGAGGGAGGAAGACCTCCGCTGGATGCAGACAGCACCTAGGACTGAGCTTAGAAGAAAAAGCGAGCTGAGCATTGACCTCCCTTTCTAGTGTCTCCTGGTTCCTACCATGGTGCACATTGCTCCCACCACCACCATGATGGACAAACATCTCAATGAACTGTGAGCTAATACAGAATAAACCTTTCTCTCCTTGGCCCTTTTTCTCAAGCACAAGAAGGTAGCTAAGCAGGGATCATTAAGGCTGGTTTCAGGACGGCCCAGAAACTGCTAGGAAAAGAAAGCAAAATCTGTAAACATGGATCTGCAGGTGGCTGGGGAAGGTTGCTGATGCTCATGAGACCAGGAAGGAAAACCCACGTGGATGAGAGTTAGCCTCCATTTCTTCCTTCTCCAGCCTCGCAGTTCAAGCTTAGTGATTAGCACACCCCTCTAGTTTCAGACCGCCTGACAGCCACAGGCATGAGTTTTCTGCAGGTATTCTACAACACAGCTTAACACCCCTGTTGAGTAATTTGATGCTATCTGTATACTACTAGCTGTCCTAGATAGGGGAGGATAGATTACCCATTCCTGCCTGTCCTATCTCAGGTGCCAGTCTGTGCTCTCTAATAAATTGAAAATATTGAACTCGTGCTTTTTTTTTCAAACAGGCACTGAGGCTTGAACCTTACCTAAAGTGTTTAAGTGTGTGTGTTTACATGCATGTATGTATGCATGTGCGCATACACTTTACATGTATACAGAGGCCATAGGTCAATGTCAGTGTCTTCCCTGGTCACTCTCCATCTTATTGTGTGAGGCAGCATCTCTCATTGAATCTGGAGCACACAGATTCAGCTAGACTTGCTGGCCACTGAGCACCAGGAGTCCACCTGGCTCTGTCTCGCCCGTGCTTGGTTACAGCTCATGTTACCATGCTTGGCTTTTTATGTGGGTGTTGAGATGTGAACTCAGGACCTCACGTTTGTGTGGAAAACTCTCTACCCATTCAGCTATCTCCCCAACAGCTTTTGCTTTGGCTGTGCCACTGACTATCCAGGCAAGGCTCTAGCGCTCTCCTTCAATTTCATCAGTAAAAGGACCACCCTACACAGCTGGAGAGGGTATGGATTCAAAATAAATTGGTGCACAGTATTAGTAGAAGTTTACTAAATAGTAATTCTTCTTATTAGGCCTTTGATTTCTTTCCTTGTATGTATGTGGGGGGGGGGTGTTGTGGGCAGTATGAAGCCTCATGTAGGTCAGGCTGGCCAGGAACTTACTACATAGCCATTGCTGGCCTTGAACTTCTGATCTCCTGCTTTCATTTCCCATGTGCTAGGATTATAGGTCAGGGACATACCCAGCTTTGCCTTCGAACTGTACATGATGGAGTGTGGCAAGGGTTGACGGACTGAAGAGAATGGATCTTCTGTAAACTCACCCATCCATCAGTATCTTGATTGCTGTGTTCTGGGACTGGGACGCATATAGGCAAAAAGGCATGAATCCAGCCATGTGAAGGTTCCCTCTTGTGATTCTGAAAGCAAATAGAATGACAATAACAGTATGTTAGGAGATATGATTTATTAAAATTGGTACAATAGGCACAGGAGATAGAAGTCCCATTCATTTATGTTGCTGTGCAGAGCTTTGCCTCATAATCAGCACAAGGGAAGTCGTGTGTTATCCCTTTCATTTTCTACAGCTCTATTATTAAAGCATATCAAAGATATCTTTGTGATACTGGAACCTTTGCTAGAAAAGGCTGAAGGCTGAAATTATCCCATATCTCATTTAGTCATGTGTATGGTGTGGCCACTCAGGGCGCCTAGCTAGTGTTGTTTCTCAAAATGTCTACATTTGGCCTCTACATATGGTCTAGGCTAACTCATAATATAATGGTTGTGCCTTCAGGGTGATTATTGGAGGGAGCAGGGACTATGAGGCACAGGCCATGTAGCATTTTGTGATTTTCATCTCATTTCATTTCATCATTTGTGATAAGTTATTTTATGTGTCAACTTGACTGAGCCAGGGGGTAGTCAAATGTTCTTTGTGTGAAAAAGTTTTGTATATTAACATTTAAGGTTGTAGATTAAAGAAAGAAAAATTCCCTTCCCAATGTAAGTGGTTTCATCCAATTAGTTGAAGGTTGATATAACAGAAAGCTTCCTTTCCCTCAAATGAGAGAACCTATCCTGCTTGATTCTGCATATGGACCTGACCTGAAATACTAATTCTTTGGAGGTTTGAAGCCTGTTGGGCTTTTCAAGTTCTCAGACTTCTGATTGCAATATTGCTTCAGGACAATGGCATCTTAGGACAGATGCCATTCGAAGTCTGGCCCATCCTGTATCCTCTTACTTCAGTTCTTTCTGGACCTCAGGAGCTGTGCTGAATAGCAAGTGTCCTCATGGTAGCGTAATAGGGACGAATAGCAAGTGTCCTCGTGGTAGTGTAATAGTGACATTTCCAGGGTCAGGGAGGGTGGGAACAGGTGGGAAGAGAGCATTAGGATGTCAGCAAATTGCCTCCAATGTCTTCATTTAGCTGCTGCTAGCATCCTGATGATGGTTCCCACTTAGAACATCCGCAGCTATAGTCTTGTTTCTGAAGTTTGCCGAGGGAACTCCTCCACCTTCCTTGAGATATCAAGTTCTATTATCCATCAGTTCTAATGCTTCTTATGGAGAAAAGTTCCAACAGAGTTTTCTTTGCTCCCCTGCTCACCTCCTGCTATAGAGAAAACGCATGCCTATGTTCTGCTTTTACTTGGCAGCTGTTACTTTTGCAGCGCTGTGACCCAAATAGGCAACAGCATAATGTAGAAGTGAGGATTTATTTTGCACTTTGGTTTCAGAGGGTTCAGTCCTTCATGGTGGAGAAAGTGTAGCAGAGAAGCTCAGTTTATGGTAGTAAAAGTGTATGGCTGGAAGACAACTGTTTTTATTACAACAGACTGGGATGTAGAAAGGGCTGACAAGAGCCATAGACTGGATAGAGCCTTCAAAGATCCTCCCCTAGTGATCTACTTCCTTCAGCCAGGCCAGTATCTCTAGCTAGGGAATCAGCTTTCAAAATTCGAGTTTGTGTTAGGGACATTTTCAAAATATACCATAACAGTGGAATTACAAGACAGTTGCCACCACCTGTAGAACAACCAGTTATAAATAGTTACATGTTGTAGGGTCTTTCTCCCTTGCTCTTCCTAACTGAAAATCATTTTATATCTAAATACTGCATCTTATATTTAAAAAACTTTTAATATTCTCTTTACCCTCCCTCAGTCTAGATTTCTCAAAACTCACCCTAGACTATTGAAGCTACAGGATAATTGGTCTATCCTTCTATTGTCTCTCTCCATTGCTTCTCCACTAAACATCAGAAGGACCTCTTCACAGAGGACAGCGAACAAATGGCTCCCTGTGCTTCTCCAGCATGGCTTCGTGTCATGTCTCCTACTTAGAGTCAAGCATTTGCTAAATAGAAACCTTCTGGTATTACCATCATTAATTAGCATCCTTTCTCAGAACATCTAAAAGAAGCTTGTTGGGAGAACAATGTGCTCCCCACAAAGCTAATGCAGTCAAGAAGTTGGCTGGCTTTGAAGAGAAGAAAACATGCAGTGCCTGCTGTTTCATTTTCCACTCTTCTCCTTTCCTGAATCCTTTGACGATCCCTCTGTCCTCATTTATCGCTGCCCTGTCCTTTCCTCCCAGGATTATTGTTGCTTGCAATTTATTTATTGGTCACACTGTGTACCATTTATACCTTTTATTGAGGCTGGAGGCAAGGGCTGCCTTTGCTCATAGGCTGGTTCCTCATTGATGCAATTATTGTGTTTTTCCACGCTAGAGCTCGGCAGTTCTAGTATGCAGATAGCATAGGGTAAGTGCTCAGAAAGAATATACTGAGTGAATGCAGGAGCAGATTGTCGGTAAGTAGTGGTGACTTTTCTGCTTGGGGGTAAGGCAGCCATGTGGGACATGCCTGAGATGGTGTTCTGACAGAATCCCACTAGAGTACTTCTGAAGAGTCGTTCATCCAATTCCTCTTTCCATTATCATCAGGATAGCTCCTGCTTCTTGTAGGTAGGTTAGAACTCAGCTCTTATTCCCTTGAGAAACTCCTTAAACCATCTCTCCATCCTTTGTTCTCCCTTCCTTCCTGTTGAGACAGAGACCATATCTGCTCCTTTACCCCCTTCACATCACAGGAGGGGATGTATCTTAGGGTTGGTTCTTTATTATAGTCACTGTCAATACACCAGCCCTGTAAAAGAAAGGTGTGTGAGTTTCTTGCTCTCACTGTACTTCTGATGTGGAACAGACTGCCTGGGCTGCTGCTGTTCTTAGGAAATATGAATAAAAGTGTATATGAGTAATTAATAAAAAACCAAATTCTTTCTTATGCATCTCAGAAAAGTCTTTTCCTTCTTCTCCCAAGATGCAACTCTAGTTATCTATGTAGTTATGATGGTACCATGAAAAGATAAAATCACAAAAAAATACAGGATATACAACATACTGTTTAAACACTCAGGAACATTTTTTATTTATGCTTTTGTCTAAAAATATTCCATTACTATGAAATATGCAGAAGAGGATACATGACCGGCAGTTTTCCTCACATTATGAAAAGTGGAGTTAACTAATGGGTTCCCGCTGCCTCCTCTGTTCATTTTGAATGGGCTGTCCAAGCTATTTTGAGAATTATCGTTAGTATTCATCTACTTCTTAGAGGAGACCATCATTATTGTGAGAAATATGGAAGAATTTTATCTAAAACTGACAAAAGAAATTAATAGTTCTAATATAACCCATTTCTGGAATATTTTTCTCTGTTCTTTGTATTTCAGCTGCTATGAGCTTCAGAACACAGTATGGCAAGACCGACTGGCAATGCAAAAGTTGGGGGCTCACTAAATACAATGAGAAACAATGCCCGCCTCACCCAGCCTTTGTGGAATTATAAATTTACCTCATTGAGATGTCTGTTTTTAAGACTGGTTTTGGAAAAGAGGGGTTAGGGAAATGGAAGAAAAGTTACTATGTTCTTCTATTTTCTAAAATCCATTTGGGTCCTTGGTCTACATCATATCACCTTTAAAATGCACTTGTTATATGTGTGGAGTCTTTGACCATTAATATTCTGAGGCTCTGTCTTCATACTCTCCTAGGTTTTAGATACTTTGAAGAGAGCGAGAGTCCTTCATAGAACTGGTGTCCACTGTCTCCTACTTAATTCTAGACAGATGGTTCTCCTCTGTATTTTCCATAAGAATATTTTTCTATGTGGAAGCAACACAAGCTGCTCTTGAGATTTTCCAGTCTGATTTAAGATTGTCTTTCATTTGACATGCACTAATGGTTGCTCTTACTTATTTATAGAGAACTTGGAGATATGATGGTCCTAGTTGTTGAAGTTGTTCAAATGCTAACCCCATGGACATTTCCAGAAAAATTTCTCTTAATATGAAATCAGTAATCCTTGTGTTTTCTCTATTCTGGTTTCTTTGGGTTGGGCTGTGGGTTAATCAGAAAATGTCCCCCATCGGCTCAGGGTTTTTGAACACTTGGTCCTGTTTGTGGCACTGTTTGTGGAAGCTGTGAAACCTTTAGGAGATAGAGTCTCATTAGAGGACGTAAGGCCCAGGAACAGGTCTTGAGAGTTTAAAGCCTTGCTCAACATCCTGTCCTTTTAGACTGTGAGAATGAAGAAAGAGGAAAGCCGTGTGTGGCTGCTTCCCTTTAAGGACCTTGCTTCTGCCAGAAGTTGGTACCCAGCTGTAGTGTGAAGGTGGAAAAGAATGCCTGGTGAGGCAAATCTGAACCTAGGAGCTGCTCCTCTGAAGGCGAGGCACAAAGAGAGATACTTTAGGGGAGTAGAATTTGCTTACTTAAGTCATTCCTCCTTGGCAGATTTTATTACTAAAATATTATCAGAAGTATTTTTATTAGTAGGAATCCAGGGGGGAAATGAAGGGTAAAGGAATTGCCTGCTTCTCAAAGGGAAATTATTAGGTAATGTTTTGTTCTGGAGAAGTACTGTTGAAATATATTTTTGAAGGATTATTAGAAGGAAAACATATCCTTCATTATCCATTTACATAGAGGCTGAGGGAGCCAAGAGACAGATGGTCTAGCTCTTTCATTTAGCAGATGAGGAAATGAGGTCTGGCAAATGAATGCTATTTTTCTGAAGTCTTAGAGCTGGTTAGTGGCAGAGCCAGAATTAAACTCAGGATCCCTGCCAGGACACTCTGTGTCGTGTCCACTGCAGAGGCCCTACCTCCCTGAAATAGAAATCAATTATAAAGTGAGGGAATAGATCTTAAACTTTCAAAGGAAGTTGTGGTCAAGAAGTTGCTAGCATTTTCTCTGAATGGACAGAAGCCCCATTTGCACAGAGGGCTGCATTAGTTGGCGCATATAAGTGACCCTAACCACTAGCATTCTTTGATGCCTCTAGTGAAAATCCATAATGGCTCATTCAATATTTCTTTGCATCCTTTCTTTCCTAGCTACAGAAGTGACCCTGGCTATTCCTCTGCTCTCTGACTCCATCCTTACTGTGCTCTTGAGCTCTCTTACATTTTGCTTGTTCTTCATAGCTGCAGCACTATGACTCCAACGACTCTTAGTCCATCAGTTCCTGATGATTTTTTTTAAATGGTACCTGCTCTTGTAACAGCTGTGCCAGGGAGGTGGTGGTGTTGGGAGGGGGACTCATTTGCTCTTCGCTATCACAGCTCTCTTTGCAACCCCATCATCACATCAAGGCAGACTATTTCTATCTTCAGAACATGACCTTTCCCTTCTTTTATGAACACTGGCAACCAGCTCCAAACATACTCCCAGCATCCCCAGCTGTCTTTTTGCCTTCTGACTTGAAGTTCTAAGGAGGCCAGCGTATGTGGCTGACGTCCTTGTGCCTCTGCTCGGTGTCTGTTTTATTTTAATGCTAGGTGGTATCTTGTTCCCATTTTGCCCTTTCCTGCACTAGTCTCCTCTTTGCCTCTGTAATTGGAGCTGACTTTGATTCTTTGTCCTGGCAATCTATTTCTACTGTGTTAGGCTCTTTCCTCTGTCTTGTCTAGAATGCCTTATTAATTTATATGATTTTGTTCTGCTAAGAGGGAAAGAGTCACTTTACAAAACAATTATTTTGTGCACCTGCCAGGTCTCCATATTATCTCATCTCATTACCTGTCACTTGTTTTTCTTTTAACCTGGATTCCAAAATCTGCATTTGTATGGCAAATTTCTGCTTCCTATACAATATTCATTAGTTCTCTTTTTCCAAGCAGGATTCTGCCATGGTGACACTACAGGGAGAGGTAGTTGGTCCAGCTGCAGAAATAACAGCTTCCTACTTTCCTTGTATCATCTGGTGCCCTTGCCATGACATCGTGTTCCCACCAGTAAAGTCAGGGGGTTTCTGGAGAAGTTTGGTTTTCTATGGCTGCCAGCATTTTGTGTGTGTGTGTGTGTGTGTGTGTGTGTGTGTGTGTGTGTGTGTGTGTTGGGGCGGGGGCATATTTCTCATTCTAACTTCTAAGAATCTGGATTCAGGGATTGGGGATTCTATGAGAGTTCTCATTAAAATTAGCAGACCTCTCATGAATTCACAGCAGTGTTTTGGGGGACTACATTTTCTGCTAACTGTGATCCCCTAAGTCAGTCTGCTGCATTCACAAGAAAGTGAACACAGCCTTTGTGGTGGATGCTGTACTCAGCCCCCTGATTCTGTGAGAGGAATAGGTTGTTGCCACAATGTAAAGGCTGTCAAGTGATCTGTCCCTCCAGGGATCTCTACTTCAAAAAGCCTTATCACACAAGATCATTCCATTTCCTAGTGTACCTCATTCAAGAAAGGATTTAGGATCCTCATGCTGTGAGGCCAAATTTTCCTGCGGAGAGGCCACACATGTGTACTTACCCCCAGATAGTGAGCTCACAACCCACCAAAATACAGACACCACCACCAAAGCACAACTTGGTGAACCATGAGTTTTTTGGGGGGATAACTTACAGGAATATATGGGTGAGGGATCACTTACAGGAGCAGAAATAACTCAAAGATAGGTGCATCACCAAAGCCCACCCCAGCATGGGTTACAACTCAGAAAAATTGGAACTTTGAGTACCCTGCACAGCCTGCAGGCAGCGCAATGGGCTGGAGAATGTCCTTTCCAAGTGACTGTGATTTACGTCTCTTCCGGGCAGCTCTGCTGGTTTCTGCTTCTGGTCTCAGAGTCTTCTTTGCAGCTTTGTCCTCTAAGACCTTTGCAGCTCAACTTCCTTCCTTCTGAGCTGAGTTTTCAGCTTTTATTACTTACTCAGGCAGTGAGAGGACTAGTGAATCTTGTCAGTTTCAGGGACTTCCTGAAGCTATTTTGAGTTGTTTACCTTTCTGCTTAAGAAGCTTCCTACAATATGGGATATTTTAATCTCAGAGGAAATTGTTATACAACACACAGAAATGCTCTTCCACAATGGCCCAACTTGAGGTAAGGCAAAAAGACCATGTAGAAGTACCATAAAGCACCAGTAGCTTGCCAATGTCCCAGCTTGATACCCATTTTGATACCCCCTAACCCATATCTGAGTTCTGTCCTTCTCTTCCACAGGTTCTGATCCCAAAGCCACATCTTAATTAGCACCCATGCCGTGGGACCAAATGCTAGGTTTACTAACTGGAGAATCTATGGCACAGTCCCTGATAAGCAGCTTTCTTTCTTTCTTTTTTTTTTTCAAGAAAGCAGAGTTTTATAAAGGAATGTGTAAAAACAAAGCCCACCCTTTCCTCCATCATGCTATGCGTATTGATTATTCGGGAATATCACACAGCGCCCACCAATCACATTCACTTCCCAGTCCTCCCAGGTCCAGTTTGTGATGCCCATATGTTCATTGGGGCGTGATTATACTCCCAATGGCCAGCTCCTTCCCTACCTCATCCCTGCCAGGAGCCATCAGCTATAAAGAACTATGGTTCAGCATCTTTTATCACAATTTTTTTTTTGCACTGGACTCAGCATCCTCTTGTTTCTAGCATCCTGTTAGCACTGCAGGATAAGCCTGTCTGATGAATGATTACATTATTCAAAGCATACATTTTTTTTACTTTTTATTGTTTTTATTGAGCTATGCATTTTCTCACTCTCCTCTCTTCATCCCCTCTCCTCTTCTATCCTCTTCCATGATCCACATGCTCCCAATTTACTCAGGAGATCTTGTGTTTTTCACCTTCCTATGTAGATCCCTGTATGTCTTTCTTAGGGTCCTCTTTGTGATAAGCTGCTTTCTGTATGTTCCTTAGAATCTGATTCAGGACTAGGCTCCTTGCCATGCTCTGCTTGGTAGTGGGATGCCCAGGAGCACACAGGAGAACCAGGCACAGTCCTAGTCCAGCGAGAAATCAGACGCACAAACAAGTAATTATGTTCCAGGAACATTTGTTCTTTTGTAGGATGGCATGTGGGACTACAAGGGACAGATTGAAAAAGCAAGACAAAGTCTCCCAGAGAACATGAGGATTAAGAGGAGTCTTAACGGATGTGATGGTGTTTAACATACAAAGTGGGAGGAAGGGGACAAGGAGGCATTTTAAACAGAAATAGCGTGGCTTTCTTTTTTAAATGTGAGAACTTGAAAGGACACAGGAAGATTGAAAGGGACAAATGATCTTCTGTCAGGAGGGGAGAGAAACTTAAACAGAAGAGCTGAAGGCAGATGACAGGAGACGTTAGGTCTTTTGGAAGCCATCGGTCCCTTTTGGGACGAGAACTGAAGCTGTAGAACACTCTAAGATTGCTGACAGAGAATCTTTGGCCACTCAAAATTAGCTTGAATGGACAGAGACTATACATGGGCTCTAAAACCACTGAAGAGCCTGGTGGGATATTTAGGCATCAGACTGGATACTGAAGTATGGTAAGGACTATTAGTTGTGATAAGATGTGATAGATTTAGGAAATTTGATAGAACAACTAACAGGCCCAGAGTCCAGGTTGCCACGTATAGTAAGAAATAAGCAGGAGTTGACGAGGACTGAGAATTTTGTCTGGGGAGACTGAATCTGGCTATTATCAAGAGTCAGACAAAGATATGGAGAGATATGAGCTACCAAAGATATCGAGAAAACCCCAACTAGAAAGCAGGCATCTCCGGGCCCCATGTTTAGGTTTATAATGTACTGAAATGTTTCTTTACTTGAAGCTATATGCTCTTGTTCCATTTTTCAAAGACAAGGATATAAACTACCAAAAATGCAAAATGAAGAGTCTCTTGGAAATGTCTGTGCCAAGTAAAACTTGAATAAATACTGCTTCATCCTGAATGGTACAAAAGTGCTAAAATATTAATGTCCTCACTTTTCTTCACTAGTGTGTGCTATAACTTGGTTCTAGCTTTATGGTTTATCTTTCTTCCTCCTCTGGCATAAACTCGCCCATTTTCTGTTCCTATGAATCTCCCTGGTACTGTCTTTAAAGGGATGTTTCAGCAGGTTTCTTTTCAGATCCAGTAACTCCAGAATCTTATTTTCCCTTTTCACAAGGTAGGACAACTCAGGCTAAGCCAGAAGATGAAGGGTTTGCATGAAAAGCTGGAGGCATTTTGCAACACAAATCCTACATTCTTGAACAAAAATAGTCTTTGAAAGCAGGGTAAAACTTAGTCTTTTATTTGTTGTTAAGATTCTGAAACAGCTTTTGGGCTGCCGGACGGTTTACAAGTGACCTTGAATTGCACTAAAGCAAATAGAACTGAGCCACGACCCTCATCTAAACGCTTGGTTTCCTGCAAAGGTGAGGTGCAATAAATAATTATCTATCCACTACAGTCAAAATATCTGACAAAGCAACTTCAAAGGGGAATTTAGTTTAACTTGGGGCTTCAGAGATTCACCCACAGTCCTTGGCTTCATTGATTCTGAGCCCATAGTGAGGCCAGTTGCCATTGTAGTAAAGGCTCTCGGAAGAGGAAACTGTTGACCTAGTGTCAGACAGGAAGCGGGGAGGAAGATTGGATATAACCTTTAGAGGCCTGCTGCCAGTGACCAACTTCCCAGCTAGGCCCCACCTCCGTGAGTTCCTAGAACCTTCCAAAATAACACTATCAACCAAGGAGCAAGGCATTCAACACATGGGCCTGTGGGGGACATTACACAGTCAAACCATATTTCTTATATAATAAAGGCAAATGTGAATATATTTGTATTGCAATCAAGATCAAAATTCACAAATGTACCTGCATGTGGGTATAGTGTACCATGTAGAAAAGAGAACAAGAAAGGCTACTTTCAGGGGATGGAAAAGACTGGTCTGGGTAATAGGCATGAGATAGGTAAGAGAGTAGAAAACTAATTGTTTTTCTAGTACTAACTTTGTTGTGGACTTTTCATTTTTAGTAGTGGATAAGTACATAAAATTGTATTTCACGGTGAGAGTGTAAAATCCAGTGTGAAGTACTACAGCTTCAGAATGGTTATTCTAACTGCAGAGAACTCTTTGGGATATGCGGACTGCCTAAACTATTTCCCATCTCATATCCCAATATGTCTTTTATGTGTTTTATAAGAATAATAAAAAATAGGCTCAAGGGAGAAATGGGATTATTGGTGTCTTGTCCCTCCTTCGCCCTGGGTTCTATAAAACAGTAATTCTAGGTTAGTATCTGAACTATTTCCGGTACTTCACTGTAAGTTAGTGAGGTGTTGGCTTTTGTAGACTGTACAGCCTTAGGAGCTGCAGGCTCTGGTGGGTAGATCGTCATTGCTTGTGATCATCATTCTCACAGGTGTACCTTCGGAGGCAGTTGCTGCTATGCTTTGCTGTGTGGTACACGAGCATGGCTTCATAGATACCCAAAGGTTAACTGGAGGGTGAATAGATAAAGACACAGGTGCCTTGGTGTGTTGAATGAATGAGCTTCTCATAAACCTGTACATTGAGAAGCCAGGTGGAAACTGGGAGAAGTCGATTTGCAATCAAAGAGAAGAACTTGGGAGACTGTGACTGAGCGAGAACGTGCGGCATGCTCGAGTTGTTCGGCGGATAGATTTGTACTGGCCTCCTTTATCCTATGAATTCTGCATTTTATTCATTCCTGGGAACATTCTAATCTCTTTATGCTGATCAGTGTCTCCCTTTGCGTGTTTCTTTCACTAGACAGTCCCTTCCAGAATTTGATTCTTGAGAAATAAACAAGTCTAGGCACCAGCAGACTCTTGGACTGAATTCAGGTACACTTGTAATCCAAGTCAGTGATGCTTATTGGAATCTCCTGGATAATGTTGTTACATGGGCTTGGATAAACATTCAAATTACTTAGAGACCCTTAAGAAACTGATGTGAGGCTTCTGCCCCAAGAGATTCTACTTTTCTTAGCCTGAGTTATGCCCTGACTGTGAAATATTAGTCTCTCTCTCTCTCTCTCTCTCTCTCTCTCTCTCTCTCTCTCTCTCCTGTCTGTCTGTCTGTCTGTCTGTGTAAGAAGTACCTGTGCACTATACATAAGTGTGGAGGTGCAAAAAATGTCTTCTTCAATTGCTTTCTCTGTTTTGAGAAGGGTGTCTAACAGAATCTGAAGTGGACCACATTGGCTAAGCTGAATTTTCTGCCTCCCTAGCACTCAGGTTATAGATGCCACCACACACAGCTTTGTCACAGGGCTGCTGGGTATCTGAACTCGGGTTCTCATGCTGACGCTTCCAGTCAGAGCCATCTCTTCCACTCTCATAGTAACTTCCAGTTGCATAGCAGAATCATTTGGAGAATTTCTTAAAAAAAAAACAGCCAAGCAACTCATCTTCTCACACCTCCCCCCCGCCCGTACCCTGCAAGAGATTCTGACTTAGGTAGGTTGATTCCAGTTATAGCTATTCTCTTGAAACTTTCTAAGTGACGTTAATTGGCTACTGTGGTTGAGAATGACTTCCTAAGGAGTAGAGGGTATTTGCATTCCTTTCGCGGAGAGTTGATGGTTGACAAATAAGTTGATTCTGGTAGTTTTTATGATAAGATCTATTGCTTTAGAGCCAAAAGTTCTAGAACTAATTTACCATCTAAACAGTGAGCCATATATGGTGGATTAGAGACTCGTGGCCTTTATGTTGCCATGGCCTTGGGAAGAACTTGAATGTGGTGGTTTCTAAACATGATGAGACCCCAAAGAGAACTTTCAGTATGACTGTTAGTGGACTGTGACAGGGCCTGAGGATGCCCTCTAGGCTCACTTGGAAAATAGGCTCCGAGTGAAGGAAAAAGTGTCCCACTTTAGTGTGACCATAGACTGCCTCTTTGTGCCCATAACTATCCTCCCCATGCAGTTCTGTGTGGAGCCTGAGCTTCCCCAGCTCCACTGTCTCTTTGTTGAGCTGCTTTTCTTCTAGTTCACTGGCATCTATCAGAAAAAAATCCAATAGGCATAAGTAGCAACTCAACTGGCTAGGCTGGGGAGATGCCTCAATGGTTAAAAGCACATGCCACTCTCCCAGAGGACCTGACTTTGAGTCCCATCACCCATGTCTGGCATCTCACAGCAACCTGTCAGTCCAGCTCCAGGGGCTCTGGTACCTACCCTCTTCTGGCCGTTGTGATCCTGGGGATATATATGGCTTGCAGATAGATGCAGACATATACATAAATAAAAATAATAGTAAAAAGAAACTCAGCCATCTTAGCATTAATGGACCTGGTGATAGGGTGGGATGGGAGAAGAATGTGAGGCTGGGTTTGAGCACACACTTTCACACCTGAAGTGATAAAGACATTTTTTTTAAAAAAGAAAAAAGTTCTTATACTGTCTAAGAGCAAATCACCATGACCAAACCTTTCTTGACTTGAAGAGTTTGAGGGAAATTTGAAGTCACAATTGTGTGAAAGCCCTCTGAAACATAGAATATTGAAAATTTAAATTTAATAAGACATCCTTGAAGAAATGTGTTTCACTGTTCAGAAAAGTTGAAGTGTCAAGAAAAAGAGACAAATTTGTATAATTAGGAGAACTCCCCCCCAACACCTGTGTGGTAGTATTTATATGGGCTACATCTGGGTTGGGTTTTTTTTTTTTTCTGTTTTAATTTTTTTAACCACCTAACACCTGCTGGGAATTGCTGTGCAGTTAGGAGAAATGAGGGTGAGATTCAGTTTCTCGGTGGATGCCACAACATAATTAGTCCCGAAGTATAACTGAGTGAGCAGCAGAAGGCTGGGGAGGCATGGGCAACTACCACAGTGTTCCCCTGTGTCAGACAACAGAGGGTTTCTTTCACAGACCTTCTCAGACAATGGGGACCAGAAAGAAAAGAACATTTGACCTTCAGGTCAGCAAACAGCAGTTCAATGGATCTATAGGATGCCGTAACCAAGAATTTAGAGACTATCTAGACGTCTAAACCTTTCTATAAAATGAAGACATTAAGACTCAAGGAGCCTGGAAACTGTTTCCCAAATCAACTTAATCAAGTCTCCTGGGCTCCAGCTTATTGCTGTCTCACAGCAAGCACCCTAAAGTTCAGACAGACAGTTACCAATTCTAGCATTGTACTGCCTTGTTTGCAGAACCCTGCGAATGAGGAAGCTTTCCCATCTGGCAGCGAGGGATGAAATGGCTGCTGGCGGACCAGCTCTCTCTTTTACCCAATTCATATTGCAGTCTTCCTGCTGTAGCCTGCAGGGTGGAAGCAACTGCCCTGGCTTGTGCTGCTGAAGATGTGTGACGCCTAGTAGCCTACAGGTCACGTTCTTTCAGTACGGTCTTGAGACCTTAGAATCTGTTACTGGAGTCTGCACAAGATGTGTTTCTAGGAGCTTTTGTTTAGATTATATGGGGAGGAACAGCTGACTTTTTATCTTTGTTCCTTTGATTCACCTGTCCTTGAGGCAAGCATTGACAAATGATTCAACATGGTAGGTTCTCCTAGTCTACATCAGGAAAAGCTGATATTTGTGTGTGAAACACCATGATGGAAACAAATTTTGAATAAAATTCCCACTTCACTGAATAAACGCAATCATAGGCTAACTTAGAGAAGAACAAGGGTTCTTTAGTCTGGCTGGGCTCAAATCTCAGGCCCACCATTAATGCTAGTTGTGTGGTCCCAGGTGAGTTTTCGGTGCTTAACCTTGTTCGTGTGTAAAATGGAGACAGTAACAACCACCTTGTGGGAAGGACAGTTGCTTTAAGCACATAAACATTTGCTTTTATTCTATCTATCATCTTAGGGTTTTATTGCTATGAAGAGACACAATGACCACAATAACTCTTATAAAGAAAAAGATTTAACTGGAGCTCCTCTTTCAAGGCCACATCTTCTAATAGTGCCACTCCTTATTAGCCTATGGTGCCATTTTCATTCAAACCACCTCATCTATCTATCTGTCTGTCTGTCTGTCTGTCTGTCTGTCTGTCTGTCTGTCTGTCTATCCGTCTATCCATTTATCATCTATCCATATCTATCTATCTATCTATCTATCTATCTATCTATCTATC